>NC_045442.1:130390221-130412634 GCF_002776525.5 Piliocolobus tephrosceles | reverse complement strand
TTAAGAATTTTTTTTTTTTTTTTTTCTGAGACAGAGTCTGGCTCTATTGCCCAGGCTGGAGTGCAGTGGCCGGATCTCAGCTCACTGCAAGCTCCGCCTCCCAGGTTTACGCCATTCTCCTGCCTCAGCCTCCCGAGTAGCTGGGACTACAGGCCCGCCACCACGCCTGACTAATTTTTTATATTTTTAGTAGAGACAGGATTTCACCATGTTAGCCAGGATGGTGTCTGTCTCCTGACCTCATGATCCGCCTGCCTCGGCCTCCCAAAGGCTGGGATTACAGGCTTGAGCCACTGTGCGTGGCTCCCAGTGTTTTCTTTGGGCTGTATTTCATCGTTTTTCTGCTCACCAGGGTGGCTGTCACTCCTGTGATGCCCTCTGGAGCTCCCCCTCAGTTATTAACACGTGGTTGGTCGTTACTCTGATTGCCTTTGTTGTAAGGGACAGATGTGAGGGGCTACTAGTCGGCCATCTTGTTGATGTCATTTGTATTTTCTTGATCATAGAAGAATATGAAGAAAGTAACTGTTTTTAGGATATGTCGGTTTTTTAAGACTTTGAAACAGCCACAGATGTTGAACAGTTCACATTTGCAGCCTCCATTTGCAGAACTGTACAGTTTTTCCATAGGGAACTGGAAATAAATAATATATCTCTCATTTTTTCTTTGTATTCTCAGAAAATATTTACAGATTTGCAGACTGAAGGATTCCCTGTAATAGAGACCAGCACCCTGACTGAAGAAGGTGTTATTAAAGTTAAAACAGAGGTCAGTGCTGCCTTAAGTCAGGTATCAGTCTTTTTACTATCTCTTGTTTGATTCAAGTCAGTCATGGGGATAAAATAGTTTTCTTTCTAGACATTATTAACACTTGGAGCCCTCGCAGTAGCGAGGCGGGTGGCGTGCGAGAGCGAGGTGTGAAGAGAGACCCCTCTAAGACCCACTTTCCCTGCCCCTGGTGGACAATGGGGTTTGAGGGGATGCTTTGCTGTTGTCACCCCAAACAGCTTTACCCTAAAGCAGCTGTTGTCTCTGGCCTTCTAATATTTCGGTAGCAAGTACAGTGAAAATTATTTTTATGGAACCGGTTCAGAAGTAGAAGGGAGAAAAGTCTGAAAAGCAGAACAGCTTTTGCAGGAGGCAGTCTGCTGCTGGATTTCACGTGCCGTCCTCATTACTTTCTACTTCATGTTGTTTTTATCTCAAAGTAAAGGACACTCCTGGCCGGGCACGGTGGCTCATGCCTGTAATCCCAGCACTTTGGGAGGCCGAGGCGGGCGGATCACCCGAGGTCGGGAGTTCGAGACTAGCCGGGCCAATACAGTGAAACCCCGTCTCTCCTAAAAATACAAAATCAGCCGGGCATGGTGGCACATGCCTGTAATCCCAGCTACTCGGGAGGCTGAGGCAGGAGAATCGCTTGAACCCGGGAGGCAGAGGTTGCGGTGAGCTGAGATTGCACCACTGCACTCCAGCCTGGGCAACAAGAGCGAGACTCTGTCTCAAAAAAAAGAAGGCACTCCTGATGCCGTGGTCGCACTCAGGAATTTAAAAAGAAGGTGCTCCTGATGCCGTGGTCGCACCCAGGGATTTGTTGCTCGGTTTAGAGTCCTGAGGGGGGCAACATTCATTGCCTCCAGTTTGTGAAAGGCAGTTGGAGGGCGCCCTGCGTCTGTGCACAGGGTCACTGTGGTGGGAGTGAGGAGGCCCAGGCACTGGAGATGCACCTTCCCTCAGGGCCGCTTCCACCTGGGCCTCAGAGGGTGTGGCCCCTACATGTTAGTTACCTTGAGGGAAAAGTCTCGGTGGCTCTGATCTGTGGCTTCTCCTGGAACCTGCAGCTGGAGGCTGCTGGAGGATGTGTTTGTGACTGTGCCTTCTTTTTTACGTTACTAGGCTTGCGATAGGCTTTTGGCTCATCGAGTAGAAACCAAAATGAAGGGAAATAAGGTGAATGAGGTGCTGAATAGACTGCACCTGGCTGTCCCAACCAGGAGGGACGATAAGGTAAGATGGCTCCTGGGACAGCCGTGGGCTCACTGTGTTGTCAGCAGGTGCTGCCCATGTGCCTTTTCTGGAAGCCTCAGATCCAGCTTCACACACTCGCAGGTGGATATCGTGGGTGGGCCTCAGTTTCACCTTCTTGCGTGCAGTGAAGGATCAAGAAGGTGAAGAAAGTGCAAAGCGCCACATGGCACCCGTTTCTCACTGCATGACACGGTCGTTGTTTATCCTTCCAGAAATGTTTCTGATATAGAAGATTAATTTTTAAAAAGTTCTTTAAATACAGATGGAAATCTGTTTCATTCTTTAATTTTTCATTTTTTTGGCTGGGGAGGTGGCTCACGCCTGTAATCCCAGCACTTTGGGAGGCCAAGGTGGGAGGATCACTGAAGCTCAGGAGTTCGAGACCAGCCTGGGCAACGTAATGGGACCCTGTCTCTATAAAAAAGTAAAATAAAATAAATTTTCATTGTTTTGTCCATTGTGGATGGGCACACATCGTTACGCTGTGTCTTCATGTTTTACTGCAAATGTGTCCGCACTTCACAATGTGGTGTTGACAGCATTCCTGTCCCACAGACGCCTTCCTGGTGTGTGCTCCACTGACACCGGAGGCTGTGTTCTTCCCTCTGTCTTTCCTTGTGTCCTTGACATGGTCGGGCGCTCACTCTGTCAGTCTTGTGGTGTAAAGATGGTTTTATTGTTGTGTGTTTCTGTAACGATGGGTGCGGTTGAGCTTGTCTGTCTGCTTATTGGCCTTTTCAGAGTTCTTTAGGCTGTTTATGTTTTTCTCACTGATTGGTTATGTTTATATTACAAAGGTTGGATTCTTGTTAGATACACTGTAAATATTTTTTTTTCTCTTTTTGTCACTTGCCTTTTTAACCTCAAATGTGCTGTACATTTTTAAACTAGTAAAATATATTAAGATTTTATTTCTGGCTCTTTGGGTTTGCATTGTACATAGAAAGGCTTACCATTTGTTCCAAAGTCATTTTAAAAGTATATTTTCTTGCTGGGTGCAGTGGCGTACATCTGTAATCCCAGCACTCTGGGAGACCGAGGTGGGTGGATCACCTGAGCTCAATAGTTCAAGACCAGCCTGGCCATCATGGTGAAACCCCATCTCTGCTAAAAATACAAAAATTAGTCAGGCGTGCACCTGTAATTCTAGCTACTCAGGAGGCTGAGGCGGGAGAATTGCTTGAACCCGGGAGGCAGAGGTTGCAGTGAGCCAAGGTCACTCCATTGCACTCCAGCCTGGGAGACGAGAGTGAAACTCTGTGTCCAAAAAAAAAAAAAATTTATCTTTTATACTTGCATTAAAAATGCAATGAAAAATGCATGTCTTGAGTTAGTTCTGTTGTCAGGGTGGAGGTTGCACTCCGTTCCAAGCAGTCGGCATTTCTGACCTGAGTATTGGAAATTTTATCTTTCCATTGAATTCTTATATGCACTTGAGTTTATGTCTAAATTTCTTTCATTTGTTGATCCAGTTATTTCTTACCACTTTCTTCTTCCGTAATTTTTCACGATAATCGTGATTTCTGTTTTTCCTGGATAAACTTTGGAATCACTGTGTGGAGTCCTCCTGGTCTCTGTGCAAAGTGACCCTGAAACCCTCTCCTTTCCCCTAAAATAATCTGTTGGTTTTAATTGGTCTGGGTATGGTTTTCTGTACCCCTTACACATAGGGAATTTGTTTCTACTTTTTCGGCTTTGTAAGTTTCTCATTCAGCAGGCATTTCACATAAATATTTTTTATGGTATCTTCTCAGGAGAGGCCCCCTTTCATCCCTGACGGAGTGGTGGCTCGCAGGAAGAGGATGGAAATTGAGGAGCCCAAGAAGAAGAGGGTATGCTGCCGGAGCTCTTGCCTGGTGTTCTTATTGGGGGAGGCAGGCTGTGTGTGTGTATCGCAGGGGCCTGGGGCATCGAACAGGAGCCGCGGGTGCCCAGGCACCGGCCCCATCAGGCTGCGGCCACAGCAGTGAGTCCCCCTGCAGAAGCCCCTCTCATGGAGCTCTTTGACTTGAGGGAAGATGGCCATGAATAAAATGCATGAGTAGGATAGACAGTCCACAGACGGCCGGAAACAGCCTTCCTACCAGAAATGGAAGGTGAACCCCACTGATACTGAGGATTGGAGAAAAGATTGTTTCAAGTGACAAGGGGCAGAGCATTTCTGGATCTGAAAGGCAAAATGAAGCTGATGATAATTTCTCTTTCCATTGCAGGAACGAGATCTTGAGCTGGAAATGGGAGATGATTATATTTTGGATCTTCAGAGTAAGGGCCAGAGTGTGATCATTATTATAAAATGCCAGTTGAACGTGAAGTATTTCAGAAAAGGGGGGAAAGACTTTAATGAGTAAAAGTGTTTCAGCCTATTTGTCAATTTCAAGATTAAAAGTTGCATCCTGAGGGCCAGGTGTGGTGGCTCACGCTTGTAATCACAACACTGTGGATTGCTTGTGCCCAGGAGTTTGAGACCAACCTAGGCAACATGGCAGAACCCAGTCTCTACAGAAAATACAAAGATTAGCCGAGTGTGGTGACATGTGCCTGTAGTCCCAGCTGCATGGGAGGCTGAGATGGGAGGTTCACTTGACCCTGGGAGGTCGAGGCTGTAGTGAGCAGAAATTGCACCACTGCCCTCCAGCCTGGATGACAGAGCGAGACTCTGTCTCAAAAAAAAAGTTGCATACTGATAGCACTCAGTGGGAGCTCTTCTGTTGTCTCCTGTGGTTTGGGACGGTGGGCGATTTTTGTAGCTTTCTCTGCGTGTGGGTGTTGAGTGAGGGTGATGCTGTTGGTGCTGCTACATGTGGAATTGCACGTCGTGCTCTCTTCTGCGGTGGAGCCGTTGACTTGCCGCCAGTCACAACTCATTTTATGCATGTAGTACTTGAAGATATTAAAAACAGCTGTAAATGTAACCACCCTTTTTTTAACTTTAGAGTACTGGGATTTAATGAATTCGTCTGAAAGACATGATAAGATACCAGAAATCTGGGAAGGCCATAATATAGCTGATTATATTGATCCAGCCATCATGAAGGTTTGTGTCACTTTTTAAATTGTGGATTGTTTTCCTTTTGGTCATAATAGTACTGCTGGCAGATAGCAGCACAGCTTCTGCTCAGCTGGGCCTGTCCCCTCCATCCTGACTCTGCCCCCTGCACCTCTTCCCCACCCCGAGACTGGCAGGGTGCCAGGCCCGGGATGGGCTCTGCTCTGCTGGGCCCTCTTCCTTGGGAGCTCTCCTCTGTCACATCTTTTTCCTGCCTCTGTCCCCTCCCTACATGCTTTTTCTTAGCATATAAATGTCCACAAGTTTTACTCATCTTTTTAAAAAACAAAAATATACTTAACTGTGTCCTCCATTAGTTGTTATCCTGCCTTCTCAGTTGAGCTGTGTGAAACATGCTTGATATAATACTTGCCCTCTGCATGTTCCATGTTTCCACTCCTTGGTTCCCACAGACCCTCCATAATTGAGTTCACATTTTCAGTCTCGTGGTCTCTGTGCTCCCTGTGCCTCCATAGCAGATTCTGGGATCGGAGATTCTAGGGGCAGCATCTCAGTTTCATTGGTGCTGGAGGAGTGGCCTCAGGGCATCTGCTCTCGCCAGTGCTGGGGCCCCCGTCCAGCCCATGCCCTCACTGTCCCTGCAGTGGCCGCCTGCCTTCCCAGCCTCTTCCCCTCTGCAGTCCGCGCTGCCGGGCTGAAAAGCCTTGAGACGCCCCTCTTCCGACACAGCTGTGCCCGTGCCATCCGCTTCCACAAGTTCTGGCCCTCCAGCCTCACCCTCTGCACTCCTGGCCAGAGTCTCACACAGGCACATCTGCCTGTTGGGCTCCTGACCGGGTTGCTTCATTAGCCTGTGATAAACATGCATGTATGTTAGTTTTCATTTGTGTCCAGTGAGGTTGTATTTGGGGTGACATTAGAACGGATACATGGGATATGGCACAAATTCAGTTTCTCAGGACTGAGTTCCTTTTGTGTGTCTGCTGGGAGCATTGGAAGTGAAGGAAGCAGTCTCTGCACATTTTTAGCCTTGGAATTTAATTGTTTTAAAAAAGGGAAACGGTGCACAGCAGTTACTGACTTGCTGGCAGCTGGCGTTCACGTGGTCTCCATTTTCTTCACAGAACCCTCCCTGTGAGATAAATGGCACGTAGGCAGGGCCCAGGTGGGACCGGACCTGGGCAATCGCTCTGTCTTTGGAGGCGGGGAAACATAGCTCATATATACACACTGCCACACTCACTGACTTAGGGGTTTTCGCACTGTTAATTCTGCTTAATGACAACTCTATTTTTAAAGAAACTGGAAGAATTAGAAAAAGAAGAAGAGCTGAGAACAGCTGCTGGAGAGTATGACAGTGAATCTGAGAGTGAAGATGAGGAGATGCTGGAAATCCGACAGCTGGCAAATCAGATTAGAGAGAAGAAGAAGTTGAAAATTCTGGAATCCAAAGAAAAGAATACACAGGGACCCAGGATGCCGCGAACTGCTAAGAAGGCAAGTTTGTGTCTTTCCAAAGAGGTGTGATCTAGTGTTTGCAGATTGGATTCCTGTGTGATCATTGGTAAATAGCAACTTTCCACCTATTTATGGCCATAAGATTGCACATTCTTGTTTTATTGGTTTATGGATTTGCAAGATTGCTCACGTCCTGATCTTTCATATTCTTTACTGTGTCCTTTCTTGGTGACTTTCAGCTTCGAGTTTGGCGCTATTCTAGATCCAGTCATTTTGCAGTTGTACAGATTAAAACTGTAACTTAAGATTCACAGACGTTTAAGGCTATCAGTTAACATTTTCCTGTTATTTTCTCTCTCTCTTTTTTGCGGGGGTGGAGATGGAGTCTTGCTCTGTCGCGCAGGCTGGAGTGTAATGGCGCAATCTCTGCTCACTGCAGCCTCCACCTCCCAGGTTCAAGCAATTCTCCTGCCTCAACCTTCTGAGTAGCTGGGACTACAGGCACCTGCCACTACACCCGGCTGACTTTTGTATTTTTAGTAGAGATGGGTTTCACCATGTTGGCCAGGCTGGCCAACATGGTGAAACCATGCCTGTCTTGGCCTCCCAAAGTGCTGAGATTACAGGCGTGAGCCACCACGCCCGACTGGTTTTCTTGTTGTTTAATTTCTGCATTAAATGTGGACTCTTTAGCAATTTACAGAAACCTGACCCAGTCTACAAAAGGCCATTTATTGGCTCTGTGGCAGGGTGGGATGGGGGAAAGGAAAGCCCACATGCAGGGCGGTTAACATGTCACCAGAGAAGTCACTTGACATTCAGGATGCCTCTCAGTGGGTCTTCCTGTTTGAACACACAGTTTTCATATGGTGGCAAGTGACTGGTTATGGCAGACTTGGACTTTTTTTTACTTCTCCGGGTGGGGCTCAGCCATCTCTGAGAGGAGAGAGGTTGGCGCACTGCCTTTGTCTTAGGCCACCTCGCTAACCTCAGCTTTAGTGTCTCACCTCCGATGGAGACGGTCACCCTCCCCCGTGTGGTGGTGACGAGCAGACAGACGTAGAGGATACCTGATGCTTCCCACGCAATTGCTCCGTAAATGTTAGTTTCCGTGGGATTTAATTGAGCTATCCAAAAACATGAAAGCAAGGCCCAGTAAAAATTGCAACCTCTAAAATAAGTACAGTTGTTGCAAAATACATATACATATATATTGTCTTGAAGTTTTTTTCAGCATTTCATCAAACTAATTTAAAGCAAATGTTTCCTTTTTTCCTTCTCAGGTTCAGAGGACAGTTTTGGAGAAGGAGATGCGCAGTCTTGGTGTTGACATGGACGATAAAGACGACGTGAGTGTGGGGGCGGTTCATGTGTTTATGTGGCTGGATACACCTTTTTAATAAAGAAAACCGGCCCGATGCGGTGGCTCACGCCTAATCCAGGCACTTTGGGAGGCCAAGGCACGCTGGAAGATCATGAGGTCAGGGGTTCGAGACCAGCCTAGCCAACGTGGTGAAACCCAGTCTGTACTGAAAAAAAGTACAAAAAATTAGCCGGGCGTGGTGGCGCATGCCGGTAATCCCAGCTACTCAGGAGGCTGAGGCAAGAGAATTGCTTGAACCTGGAAAGCAGAGGTTTCAGTGAGCCGAGATCACGCCACTGTACTCCAGCCTGGGTGACAGAGTGAGACTCCATCTCAGAAAAAGAGAAGAGAAGGAAGGAAAAAGGGAAAGAAAGGAAGAAAACAAACCAGGGTTTTGGAAAGCCGTGGGAAATTACAGCAAAAAGAAATGAGAGCTTCCAGTTTTCGTGTTTTGAGATTTTCTGGCCCTGGGGCTGGGTTGAGGATTCCCTGACCCTGGGTCTGGGTTGAAGTGGTGGGTTGAGGCTGCACTCCAGCCTGGGCCACAGAGCAAGACTATCTCAAAAAAAAAGCTCCACAGCCAGCAGGAGGCAGCTCTGTGCGTATCCAGGGTGTGTCCACAGCAGCACCAGGCCGCGCCGTGACGTGCCCAGGGTGTGGCTGCAGATCCTGTCCTCTAGATGTGCAGTCTGCAGCTTCTGTCTGATGGTTGTCCCTTTGTGTTCATATCAGTAACCCCCAAAACGGGACGATGAGGGAGAGAGCATTATTTATGTCTGAAATATAAATTGTGATGCTATACTCTAATAATCACTTTTAAATGAGAGTTCTAAGTTTCTGTAAGTGGAGTTAAAATCAGCTTTCTTACATAAAGCAGCTTCTGTTAAGTGAATAAGAATATTTGACCAACAACTTATGTGAAATTGTTACTGATATGAACTTGAAATGGTGTCACTAATATGAAAATACGTATTTTGAAGATCTTTAGCCCATGCGGTAATGGTTCAAATACTCCTCTCCTCCCCTCTTGCTGGAGTGACCTCATGCCTGTTGCTGAGCCCGGGAATGGGGCCGGGGTCCCGAGCGCTGAGCCCGGGAGCGGGCTGGGGTCATGAGAGCTGAGCGTTGCTTTCCCTGCTTTGCAGGCCCACTACGCAGTCCAGGCAAGAAGATCCCGGAGCGTCACTAGGAAAAGAAAGCGGGAAGACTCTGCTCCCCCGTCCTCTGTGGCCCGGAGTCGGAGCTGCTCTCGAACTCCACGTGACGTTTCTGGTCTTAGGGATGTCAAGGTCAGTCTCTGTGTTGTGTAATGTAATAAAATGACAGCCTCTGTTGTTTATTGCACAGGGTTCAGGGCAAACACCAGCAGTTGCCATTTGCAGGAGCTATGGCAGGGGTTGTGTGCACTGCCTGCCCTTGTTTTGTGGCATCCTTTAGAGGAGAGCATGGGCCAGGGTACAAGTGGACACCCCTGGACAGCTGCCCTGGACGGACCCCTCTGTGGCACTTTCCTTTTGCGGAGGGTGGCCAGAACATGGTCTGACAGCACCGGCAGTCTGGGCTCAGGCCCCGCTGTCTGAAGACGGCCAGGAAGTGGCCACTGCTGAGCACCAGGAGGCCTCAAGTCCCAGCAAGCCCCCCGTGGGAGGAACAGCCAGAGGGAACGCCTGGGTCGATTGGCAGGTGATCCTGCTCATCCTTAGGTTGCAGGATTGTTCCCCCCAGGTGGAGAGCTTGAGTCACATTTAGTTTATTTGTAATGTCTTTTGGCAAAGACACTTTAGATGTACACAGTCTCTCTTGGTGAAATGTCCTTTTATTAAACACAACAACTTTTAGTTTCAACATTGTGGCAATGGAGATGCAGGAGAAAGTCTGTGTGTAAACTGCAGTCTCCTTCATAGAAGCCCGAGCTTCACTCCTCTGTGCCGTTGCCATCTTGAAACCTGGCTGTTAATATTGGCATTACCACTTGTCAATCAGACCTGAGCAAAACAGGTTCACGGGCCCGAGTCCTTAGCTTGTGTAAGAGGGAGTTAAAACAGATGTGTTCTGACCTTCTAGGTCTAAAATGTAGCTAGTCCTGGGTGTAAAGCTTGTCCTAGGTATGATTTCCATCCAGTCTTTATACAAAAATATTCACTGAGTTCCTGCAGATACTGTGCTGGGCTTAAGAGAAAAGAGATGTTACAGGGTCTCTTCACTGAACAGACCTGAGCCATTAAAACGGATTGTTACCCAGTAGTTCAAATTCAGAATGGTAAATTGGTTTGAAGTCATGAACATACTTCCTTTTTTCTCCTCTTCTTAGATGGTGAAGAAAGCCAAGACTCTGATGAAGGACGCCCAGAAGAAGATGAATCGTTTGGGGAAGAAAGGGGAGGCAGACAGACATGTGTTTGATATGAAGCCTAAGCACCTGCTCTCTGGGAAGAGGAAAGCTGGCAAAAAGGACAGGAGATAGGATCCGTTTGATTGTGGCTTGGCTAGACTGTTGCTGTTTACTTCCTGGCTTGGCACAGTGTGGTTTTTTTTTTTTTTTTTGAGACGGAGTCTCGCTCTGTCGCCCAGGTTGGAGTGCAGTGGCTGGATCTCAGCTCACTGCAAGCTCCGCCTCCCGGGTTCCCGCCTTTCTCCTGCCTCAGCCTCCGGAGTAGCTGGGACTACAGGCGCCGCCACCACGCCCGGCTAGATTTTTGTATTTTTTAGTAGAGACGGGGTTTCACCGTGTTAGCCAGGATGGTCTCGATCTCCTGACCTCGTGATCCGCCCGTCTCGGCCTCCCAAAGTGCTGGGATTACAGGCTTGAGCCACCGCGCCCGGCCGGCACAGTGTGGTTTCATGAAATTGGAGTTCTACTGAAAAAGACAAAATAAGTAAAGCACTTGTTGCTTTGCTGAAAACTATGGTTAACCCTATGTAGATGTGGGAAATTTCTGTCACTGCATAATATTACAAATATTTTGAGTAGACAATGTTTCTACATTTAATGGAGTATCAGTCACTTCAGATTTTCAGAACTGGTAAGATTTACTGGTATAACTGGGTTGTTTTTGATGGAGGAAAACCTTATTTTCTTTTGTAAGAGTTTGGGAGCAAACACGTTTATGAATGTGTCGGGATCCTGTGCTTAAAATACCCTCCTAAATTATTTTCTACTCTTACTGTACAGTGTCTCATTGTAATCTGTCTTCAATTATTTTATCCAAAATAAACTTCCAGAAGAAAGTAGTTTTGATTTACTTAGCCACGTTTTGGTTCAGTGATAGTCACTATTGATTTGACCAAATAAAAAGACAAAAAACAGGCCGGGCGCGGTGGCTCAAGCCTGTAATCCCAGCACTTTGGGAGGCCAAGACGGGCGGATCATGAGGTCAGGAGATCAAGACCATCCTGGCTAACACGGTGAAACCCCGTCTCTACTAAAAAATACAAAACACTAGCCGGGCATGGTGGCGGGCGCCTATAGTCCCACCTACTCAGGAGGCTGAAGCAGGAGAATGGCGTGAACCTGGGAGGCAGAGCTTGCAGTGAGCTAAGATCCGGCCACTGCACTCCAGCCTGGGTGACAGAGCAAGACTCCGTCTCAAAAAAAAAAAAAAAAAAAAGGCAAAAAACATATGACATTTCTATTTTGTTTTAAAGCAAAAGTACTTTTGGGGGAGTAAAGTATTGCTGGAGGCATTAGGCAATTAAATATGGGCATTCTCCTATTTCTGTGGCTTGTCCCTGAAGTATAATGTTCAGTAAAACACAGAAACGCCCCCAATACCATCTCAGAAGCACCTGCCAGAGAGCGTTGGGATGAAGAGCTGTGGGGTCGGAGGGACCCGCCCAGGGGTCCGTGTGCTCCTGGAGCCGTGAGGACACACAGGGATCCGAGAGCTACCACAGATGAGTTATCAAGTCGCAATCAACATTATAGCTGAGGAAAGGATTTTAGTTGATCACGCTTCTGGGTTACATGTGGCAATTTTCAAAATTTACCAGGTCTGGGCCGGGCACAGTGGCTCAGGCCTGTAGTCCCAGCACTTTGGGAGGCCAAGGTGGGCAGACCATGAGGTCAGGAGTTCGAGAGCAGCCTGGCCAACTTGGTGAAACACCATCTCTAGTAAAAATACAAAAATTAGCCGTGTGTGGTGATGGGCGTCTGTAATCCCAGCTGCTCAGGAGGCTAAGGCAGGAGAATCACTTGAGCCCAGGAGGCCGAGGCTGCAGTGAGCCGAGATGGTGCCATTGCACTCCTGCCTCTGTGACAGAGCACGACTCCGTGTCAAAAAAAAAAAAACATTTACCAGGTCTGGTTTTTGAAATTCTTTCTCCGTATTAAACACCAAAACCTAATATGTAGTTACTTTGTGTTCAACAGCAACAGTATGTTTTAAAGCAAGGATGTCTTTATTTGTGAGCATGTTACTGAAATGTCATCAAATGGCAGAAGTGGATAAACGGCGAGTCACTTGGCTGAGACCATACACATCTTCTGTACTGCTTGTATTAGGAATGTAATTTCTGTAAGCCTAAATTCATTTGAAAGGTGAACTTAAATGCACATCGCCAAGGCTTAAGATGCAAGATTGAATGTGTCTTTTTTAAAAAATGCAACCTCGTGTTGCACTTGGAAATAAGTGATTTAGAAAGAAACAGTTGGCCGGGCGCGGTGGCTCAAGCCTGTAATCCCAGCACTTTGGGAGGCCGAGACGGGCGGATCACGAGGACAGGAGATCGAGACCATCCTGGCCAACACGGTGAAACCCCGTCTCTACTAAAAAATACAAAAAGCTAGCCGGGCGAGGTGGCGGGCGTCTGTAGTCCCAGCTACTTGGGAGGCTGAGGCAGGAGAATGGCGTAAACCCGGGAGGCGGAGCTTGCAGTGAGCTGAGATCCGGCCACTGCACTCCAGCCCGGGTGACAGAGTGAGACTCCGTCTCAAAAAAAAAAAAAAAAAAAGAAAGAAAGAAACAGTTGAAGCAGAGACCCCTCCTGACCTTGGAGGCTTGGATACAGCTGTGGGGAGGCAGCCTCACGGTCCAGCCATGCTAGTCCGCCTGCTTCAGAACTCTCGAGCTCTCCCCAAGACTTTCAGGATTAGCTGCTGTTCATCGACCAAGTGCTGATAAAATGGAAACTGGGACAAGGGAAATGTTAAATTTCCTCCCTGCAACCAGGCAGATAAGAAATATAGAAATAAAGGAAAGGGAAAATGAAGATATGACAAAGTTGATGAAAAGGTGAAATGAGTGATTTATAGACGATGGGCAATCACGTGCCCCTTTCGCCCCGTGTTGGGTGTGTCGTTGGCTCGATGGTGTGTCTCCTGCACTGAGAGCATTCCACATGGCTGACTCGACCTCCCTGCCTCTCATACTCTGTATTTTGTGAAGCTCCACGAACTGGGTCACATCATCCAGGTGAGGCCACCACCGGTACAGAAACTTCTCGGCAATGCTTCTTAGCCAGGGGGTGACTTTGACTTCGCCCCTGGCCCCCCTCTCCAGGAGCTCCCGCAGCTCCTCCTGGGACAGGTAGAGGATGCTTTTCGTTTCACTGGGATCCAGGTTCACGGTGACATTTTTCCTCACAAGCAGAAGGTAACACATGTCATGCTCTCCCCAAATTCTGTCTGATTTTGCCTTGTGGTGATAGATTGTCATGAACGCAATGTCCTCTGGAGAAATCTGACAGAAATTGGTGCAGTGTTAACAACACACATGTAAAACAATCTACAGAAAAATAGAGAAAATAAACACATTGTTTTCCTCAAAGAAAATGAACACTTTCTTTTGGTAATTGATAATTTCCAAAACCTCAATTTTAGCTAAGTAAATTTTTGTGGACTCAAGTCTGAATGATAAACTGGCTTTGGTTTCTTGGTTCCAGTAAACCTGTCTGTGTCTTCATTTAAAGAACTAACCCTGTCACACACATCCTCAACAGAAAATCCCACAGAAACCGGCCAGCACTGTCAGGAGAACATCCGTCCTCTCTTAAAGATGTTCTTGAATGGATGAAAGTAACACACATGCTCACAGGATCCTGGACATTCTTTCTAGTGGACACTTGAATTTCCTCTTTGGTGTGTGGCCGACAGATTCCTGCACAGTCTCAACCCTGCCTGGGACACACAAAGACTCACACTGCCCCATCTACAGCTACATTCACGTTCCCATCCACAGCCCATCCACAACCCATTCACAGCCCCATCCTTCATCCTCATGGTGCTTCATGAGGCCAACAGCACAGATCCAGCCTGGACTTTGTTCAGCTTCTGCCCACTGCCAGCCTGGACTCCTGCGGACACAGCTGTGACTGGGTGCTGCGTGTACCTGCTCCTCAGGAATTCCCAGCTCTGCTTGCAGATGCCTCTGGGCCCCTGCCTCACTCCGATGGCATCCTTTTCTTCCAGTTCTGCTGGGTTGTATAATGGGTGGCTACAACAGGAGTCGGTAAAATACCCTGGAAAAAAATGCATGGGAACATCCCTCTTTATTCCTGAAAAATGAATATATTAAATACAAATGCAGATGCTTCAGGTAAAACCATCATCCGTCATCAGCAGACGACGGCCTGGCAGGGGAGGATTGGGTTTGTCATGGGCTCTCAGAGCAGCACCTGCCTCCAGCCTCCACGGCCGTGGGCTTGGTGAGGGTCTTCCACATGACCGCCTGGCAGGGCTGGCCCTGACTGCTCCTGCAGCCTTTCCTACAGATGTGCACACACATGTCCCGTGGCACTATCCCAGTATGTCTTGGGAGAGGGACTGGTTCCTACTTCGTTTTGTACCCACAGAGGACCTGAGATGCCATGGGATGGCAGGAGGAGGTGGTAGGGCTGCGGGGTGGGTGGCTGCAGTAGCCGGGCTAAGGAAGCTGGGCTGCACTTGGAAGGTGGTGATGAGTGAGCATGGTTTCATAGGAAGACTCTGCTGGAATACCATTGATCAAGTTTTCTTACTGAAAGGTTCTACCTAATTTACCCAAGTAACAGCAATGGTGCTATGACGGGAGGTCACACTCTCCTCAGTAAATCTCTGCTCCCTGTCGTTCCTCAGACCCTCAGTGCTTCCTTGGGTCACTCTGCAGGAGTTTGGCTAAAGCCGAATCCAGTCTTGCAAGTACAAGAGCTGACACTCCCACCTGCCCCTATGTACCTGGAGGCAGCTAACACATGAAATCTTAGCTCCAGGGGCTTTATTTGCAAAGTGTTGACTCTGTGCTACAGTTGAGCCTCTTAACTTTGCAGCTCCTGAATTTTTCTGCAACAAACTCTGCATTCAGCTCCATCAAGGAGCCAGTGGGTACAACTTGACCAGCAAACATGCTGGTGGATTTCGGAAAGGGCAGGATCAACCCACTGCAGATCCGAGGAAGAACTAAGGGAGGACAAAACTTCCTCGGACACAGCTGGCCAGGCTTAGCCATTCGCTTTAATGGGTCAGGCAAGGTCTGGTTTTGAAAATTTGAGGACAGCCTAGGCCAAGACACTTTAAATGACCACAATTGATGTAAATGCTGTTCCCCTCTAAAAAGAAATTTTTAAAGTTGTAATTTTAAGAAGTACAAGATAATTAAAACTCTAAGACCTGTAAGATAACAATTTTTATTATTATTACCTAGTTAATTTTATGCTAAATGCTATTTATTTTAATCCCCCTAAATCCTTAGGTTGATAAATTCCTCTGCATTTAAGTAACTTGGCATTGCAAAGAAACAACAAAACAAAACAAAAAAACCCAGAAACTCATATAGTTTCTTAATTTTTTTTTTTTTGAGATGCGGTCTCACTCTGTCGCCTAGGCTGGAGTACAGTGGCGCGATCTTGGCTCACTGCAACCTCCGCCTCCCAGGTTCAAGCAATTCTTCTGCCTCAGCCTCCCGAGTAGCTGGGACTACAGGTGCCAGCCACCACACCCAGCTAATTTTTTGTATTTTTAGTAGAGACAGGTTTTCACTATGTTAGCCAGGATGGTCTCGATCCCCTGACCTCGTGATCTGCCCGCCTCAGCCTCCCAAAGTGCTGGGATTACAGGTGTGAGCCACCGCGCCCGGCCTAACATTAGCATTTTAATGTATGATTAAGGTGGCATTTAAAATAGCTAGAAAAAGAGAAATTATTTGAGAATCGATGATATAAGTGGTTAGTTTTTTTTTTTTTTTTTTTTGAGACGGAGTCTTGCTCTGTCGCCCAGGCTGGAGTGCAGTGGCCGGATCTCAGCTCACTGCAACCTCCGCCTCCCGGGTTCACGCCATTCTCCTGCCTCAGCCTCCCAAGTGGTTAGTTTTTAGAAGAAAGTTACATCATTTTCTCTAACGTCATATTAGAGACATCTATGTGAATTTAAGATTTAATTTTTAAAAATGAAAGCATAAAAGTACTAGAAACATATATGGATGAATAATTACATGATATTCTGTAAAGAAAAATCTTTACAGGCAAGACACCAAGTCGGAACTCTAAACACATTAAAAATTGTAGATTTAAATACCTTAAAATAATCCTTCTGCATGTCAGCAAAGCCTTGATAAAAGAAAAATAAAAATTATAACATGTTTTATATTGATAAAATATTACATATAAAGACAATATCCTTAAGATAAGAAGAGTTCTAATTTTATAATTAAAACCATGTAATTAGAAAATTATATGAGCATCAATGTACAACTCAAAAATAAGGCAGACTGTTGTGTAAAGATGTCACCATTCACCATTTGATATTTAAATCTACTCTTTTTTTTTTTTTTTTGAGGCAGAGTCTTGCTCTGTCGCCCGGACTGGAGTGCAGTGGCTGGATCTCAGCTCACTGCAAGCTCCGCCTCCTGGGTTTACGCCATTCTCCTGCCTCAGCCTCCCGAGTAGCTGAGACTACAGGCGCCCGCCACCTCGCCCGGCTAGTTTTTGTATTTTTAGTAGAGACGGGGTTTCACCGTGTTAGCCAGGATGGTCTTGATCTCCTGACCTCGTGATCCGCCCATCTCAGCCTCCCAAAGTGCTGGGATTACAGGCTTGAGCCACCGTGCCCAGCCTAAATCTACTCTTAAGATGGATTTGACTTGTATCTGTTTGATTGTTGTTATGAAAGATGTTGGTGTACATGGGCTAGAGTTTCTTCAGTTTTAATTTAAATATGTATTTTGGCTGGGTATGGTCGCTCACTCCTGTAATCTCAGCATTTTGGGAGGCTGATGTGGGCAGATTACTTGAGGTCAGGAGATCCAGACCAGCCTGGCCAACACTGGTGAAATCCTGTCTCTACTAAAAATACACAAAAAAATTTAGCTGGGCATGGTGGTGAGTGCCTGTAATCCCAGCTACTTGGGAGGCTGAGGCAGGAGTAGTACTTGAATCCGGGGGGGCTGAGGTTGCAGTGAGCCGAGATCATGCCACTGCACTCCAGCCTGGGTGACAGAGCGAGACTCCATCTCAAAGATAATAACAACAACAATAATGTAAATATGTAATTGACCTTGCCTTATTTAACTGGTTTTCAACAATATGCACTCCCTCTTGCTCCATTTCTTGGCTTATCCGACATCAAGTCCAGGAAAGAACAATAGGCTTTTATTCTTTCTGGGTAAGGAGGCTGGGATGCCTTAGCCTTACTTCATCTACCTTGAGGTGGGGACAGTTCTTCCCTCAAGCATATTTTTATTTAGAAATTGTTCCATTTGTATCACGGCTCCTATTTCCACAGACCTGTATCCTATCACTCTATTACCTTTTAATACTGTGCAGGGTCTGTCTAGAGGGATGAAGGATTTCTCAATAGCTCCATTTATTTTTTGCCCCTTTTCTGAGGCTTCAGAGGCAAAAATTTTACTCTTTAAAAAACTTTGAAAATATAATGTTTTGCACTGTTTCATTATCTATTTATTTATTTATTTATTTTGAGACAGAGTCTCACTCTCTAGCCCAGGTTGGAGTGCAGTGGTGCAATCTTGGCTCACTGCAACTTCTGCCTCCTGGGTCCTGGTTCAAGCAATTCTCCTGCCTCAGCCTCTGCAAGTAGCTGGGATTACAGGCATGTGCCACCATGCCCGGCTAAGTTTTGTAATTTTAGTAAAGACGGGGTTTCACTATCTTGGCCAGGCTTGTCTTCAACTCCTGACCTCATGATCTGCCCGCCTCAGCCTCCCACAGTGCTGGGATTACAGATGTGAGCCACTGTGCCCTTCAATGGCATATTTTTAATTCACTTACAGTATGTATCATCCCAGATTTTTAAAAGAAAAAATAAAGGTGGCAAATGGAAGAGAAAAGAAAAGATTGTGACTGAAATTATGGAATAAATTCTTAGAATAACTGAAAATCGATAAATAAATGCAAGACCTTGGAAACCAATGTGTTTGGAAGAGCTAAAAAAACTGTATAATTTCTTGCCTATCATATTCCAAACATTATCTACCAACTAAAGCTCTGGGCCAAATAGTTTTGCAAGTAGGTTCTGTTAAAATATCAAAAAAATGTTAGCCATATCTGTCAGCTCTCTTAGGAAATATGAGGACTGCACGATGGATGCATGATTCAGCTGACTTTGGCACAGATAATACAGAACAAAAATAACACAAAAACAGTGATGGGTAATATTCTATAAAAAGATTAATGTGTTTTGCTCTTTTGTCTTTCCATAAGTTCACCTTTATACACGTAATTTTTAGTTATGTAGAAAACCAAAAGGCTATGCCTGAAATGTTTTCCCTAGAAATCAGTTCTGAGACTCAGGCATAAATGGTCTGTTTGAAACTTGTTTCTTTTGCAGTCAGAAAAGAAAGACTGGGAAAATGATATTCTTTTAAAGATCTAAAAAATAATAAATAAGTCTATGAACTAGGCTTTGAGGAAGAAACTAATATATAATACTGTACCTATTATAATCCAACAGCTCTAATAATAATAATAAGAAGAAGAAGAAGAAGAAGAAGAAGAAGACAGCCAGACACACTTGTGCTTCCTTTGTGCGAGTTCCTATTTTAAGAGTTTAATGTATACTAATTCATTTGGTCCTCACAACAACCTTTTGAGATAATCACTATTTTATTCTCACAGTATCAATAAGGAACAGAAGCACAGAGAGGTAAATTACCTGTGCAAGGTCATCCAGATGCAGTTGAGCCCCCAGAATCTGTGCAATTAAACATTTTGGAATTGTCACTACCAAATTAAGCACTGAATGTTTTAGAGGCAAATGTTATCCAAATTTCAAGGAAAGAATTGTCATGCTCTGTAAACTGTTCTAGGGGATAAAAAACAGGGAAACCCTTCACTAGGTTGATCTGGGCATCAGATTCTGACACATAACACACAGAAAACATTGTAAAGGAAAGGAAGAAAGACATTTTGATTAGGCTTTATGTGGAGGATTTTCTTAAGAGAGGTTGTGACAACTTTAAGAATGATAGTTGATGACCTATAATGCTGCAGGTAGGAGGTTAAGAATAAACTCTCGGAAGAGATGATTACAATTAAGGCAAATTAGAAGCAACAGAAAAGGCTCTAGATATCAGTGAAATATAGAGAAAGACATGGAGGCCAAGACTGAGAAAAGCAAGTAAAAAGAAATGGAAGTGGAAAGAGTTAAAAAGGAGTAGGCCAAGTATTGTAGGTATGAAAGAGAGGGTAAAACAAATCCAGCATGTGCTAAGGGGTATCCTTGAAAAAGAGAGCCATAATAATAAAGAAAAATGTCCCAGACATAGAAGATGACTTAAATCCACAGATGGAAAGGGCTTGCCATATTCCAGAAATACTGACACATGGATGTTGACACTGGGGTAACCTTCTCAGATCTCTGAGAAAACTGCTGCATGCAGAAGAGAACACCCACTCCCAACACCATCACTCCATCCAGGCATTCTACAACCCTAATCCTCTGCTTTCCACCTAGAATGATGAATGATCCATGTACTTATCAAGTCCCTTCTTGGGCCAGGTGTGGTGGCTCATGCCTGTAATCCCAGCACTCTGAGAGGCTGAGGCGGGTGGATCACCTGAGATCAAGAGTTTGAGATGAGCCTGGCTGACACAGTGAAACCCCATCTTTACTAAAAATAGAAAAAATTAGCCGGGCGTGGGGGTGCATGCCTGTAATCCCAGCTACTCGGGAGGCTGAGGCAGGAGAATTGCTTGAACCTAGGAGGCAGAGCTTGCAGTAAGCCAAGATCATGCCATTGCACTCCAGCCTGGGTGACAGAGTGAGACTCTGTCTTAAAAACAAAACAAAACAAAACTCACTTCTTGTGAGGAAGATTCACCCATAGTCACCTCAAAGACATTGTCCAACAATTTCCCTTTTTCTTCTCTATCAAGTTTTCTCTCTCTCTGATGGAATTTTCCTACCAGCCTGCATGTGGCTATGATTTCATTTTATTTAAGTAACAGCTAGTTTTTTTGGACCTCATTTGCCCAGCAAGCTACTCCACTGCTGCTCCGCTGTCTTTTGCAGGAACACTCTTAGAAAACTTTCTTCATGCTCACTATATCCAATTCCTTTCTCCAATATTTCTCATTCCTTTTCTCACATTTAAAACTATCAAGTAACTTAATCTAAATTATTAAGTACAATTGTTGTTGAGCTGTTCAAATTTTCAGCTCCTATCAACAAAATTCCAAAGAACAAGCTTCTAAGATAACCACTTCCTGATATTTGATAGCATAGGTTAAAATTTCTGTAAATACCTTAAGAGATTATATTCAAATCCATGTTAGAAAATGGTGATCAATAAAATTTTGGCAGTGAGGAAAATAAAAATAACTTTCCATAATAGGGACATTTTTATCTATATAAGTCAAGAAAGAATTAACACTTAAGCTGTGATCACAAAAGATGAGGCCCTTGATCTCACTGGGAAAATTTGGAAGAGATAATTAATTTTGGGAGGGCGTCTGTACATTGATATAGTTTCTTGTAATAATTAAAAGACGGTGTTCTTTTTTCCTCTATTTCTTGGAAGCGCTTATGAAGGACTTATAATATTTCTTGTTTATTTTTTATTTTTTGAGACAGAGTTTCGCTCTTGTTGTCCAGGCTGGAGTGCAATGGCGTGATCTCGGCTCACAGCAACCTCTGTCTCCCGGGTTGAAGTGATTCTCCTGCCTCAGCCTCCTGAGTAGCTGGGATTACAGGCTTGTGCCACCACACCTGGCTAATTTTGTATTTTTAGTAGAGAAGGGGTTTCACCATGTTGGTCAGGCTGGTCTCGAACTTCTGATCTCTGGTGATCCACCTGCCTCAGCCTCCCAAAGTTGGGATTACAGGCGTGAGCCACCGTGCCTGGCAAATACTTCTTTAAATGTTTGGTAGAACTCATTAGTGAGGCCATTGGGCCTTGCCTTTTCTTCATGGGAAGATTTTAATTACTATGCCTTAGCTGGGTAATGCAAACATGTACCTGCATTATTTCTGATTTTAGTAATTTGTGCCTTCTGTTCTTGATCATTCAATTTTATTTTTTTTAATTTTTATTTATTTATTTATTTACAAACTTTGTTGCTCTTTTTCTCTTTTTTTTTTTGAGACAGTCTCATTCTGTTGCCCAGGGTGAAGTGCAGCGGTGCAGTCTTGGCTCACTGCAACCTCTGCCTCCCGGGTTCAAGCAATTCTTGTGCCTCAGCCCCCTCCCCCTGCCTGTCCCCAATTCCTCCTGCCGAGTAGCTGGGATTACAGGCACACACCACCATGTCTGGCTAATTTTTGTAGAGATGGGGTTTCACCATGTCACCCAGGCTGGTCTCAAACTCCTAGCCTCAAGTGATCTGCCAGTCTTGGCCTCCCAAAGTGCTGGGATCACTAGAAGCTTTTCAATTTTTTTATTCCAAAGCTATCTAATGCAGTTTTTGCCTCCTGAAATCACTTATATATAAACATATTGCCTGCAGAGTAGGTCACCGCGTCACGCCTTGGGTTTCCTAGGACACAAATCAACCGGCACATGCCTGGACAGCAGGTCATGTCTCTCAAATCAATCTGCAAACCATGGTCACAGAGCCAATCAGAGTCTTATGGCTTTCATTGTAGCTTCTCTGTGGAATATTTTCAAGGACATACGTGTACTTTAGGATGTTCACATGTCATGATTAAGGTGTAAATTTCAAAAATTCTAAGAATGTCCATTGTTGGCCAGAAGTATAAAAATTTCAGAGATTTAAAATAAAAGCATCTTTCAATCTTACTTAAATAGGTCAACGAAGTCTCCTTCTCTTCCTCTTGAAAGTAACTTGAGGGCTGTGAAGAACATCATCCATAATGAAACTGAGAAGGCCTGTTCTCCCTGGGAACAGAAAGGTCACTGTCTTTGCTCAACAAACAGTCGAAAGCCGGGAACACAGGCCTCCCCAGGCCTCTTGGCCGCCTGTCAAGCCTCCTCAATAAAAAATTCACATGGGGCTGGGTGCGGTGGCTCAAGCCTGTAATCCCAGCACTTCGGGAGGCCGAGACGGGCGGATCACGAGGTCAGGAGATCGAGACCATCCTGGCTAACACGGTGAAACCCCGTCTCTACTAAAAATACAAAAAAAACTAGCCGGGTGAGGTGGCGGGCGCCTGTAGTCCCAGCTACT
>NC_045442.1:130386789-130390121 GCF_002776525.5 Piliocolobus tephrosceles | reverse complement strand
CAAAAAAAAAAAAAAAAAAAAAAAAAAAAAAAAAAATTCACATGGAACACGTTCTACTCCATCTTCTCTTCCTTCTTTCCTCCCTTTAGCAAATAATTATTGAGTGCCAACTGTGTTCTGGACACTGTTCTAGAATTTCTGTGATAAGAAACAGAGACCCCAGCAGCGATTCTCTGCTGGGGCCGATGGCTCTCAGAGGCATCCTTCAAAACTGGGCCCATTTGATTCTTTAAAAAAAATAATTTCCAGTTCCTCTAAAAATTCTGTCATGACTTTTATTTCCTTGATATTAAGCTTTGTGTCTTAGGTTTGTGGCTGCTGACAACATTCTCTGGGCCCTGAAGTCACTGCCGCTGGCTCGTGTGCTGGCCACTTGGTCGCGCTGGCCTGTCTCCCACCGGGTGGACGCCCAGCGAGCTCTGGATGCTGTGTGTGACAAAGACGTGGGGGATGTTTGGAGTCTGTGATGTGCTATTGTCCTTCAGATAATGATTTTCTGCAAGAAACTAGAGAAGTAACTATCTCAGATTTCCCTAATAAGAACAGGTTTTGAGCCAATTCTAGGCTGGCCCTAAATTCCTCCTCCTAGCACATGAAGCCCTCTGTGGGCCTTGCCTTCGGCAGCTCTCAGCCCTGGTCTCTGCTCCCCCATTCCTGTCCAGCTATTGGAAGCACCTCTCCGTTTCTCAGCCTCTCTGCTCCTTTACTGGAACTGGGCAATGCCCCTTGGAAAAAGCAGTTTTCTTCTCCTAGATTCTGCCCTACACTTTTCAGAGCTATCTGGTCTCTGACACACTCTCTCAGGTGTTTCCGGCACTCTTGGGAGGTGGGCTGTGCCACTGCCTGGCCCACCTGGCCTACCATTAGCTGAAGGGAAGCATGAGCAGCCTTTGACATGGGAGTGGCGACTGCTGAGAGGGCACTGCCTGTACACAAGCGACGTAGCCTTATAGGACCCGTGAGTATACGCTTAGTTTTTATTCATAATTTACTCAAAGTCACTGAGCTCCCACTTCGTGCTTGTGATTCAGATTTGAGTCCTGAGAGGATCATCTGAGATGACGTTTAAGCCAAGGGTTTAAAGGAGTCAGATTCGGCCAGGTGCAGACTAAGGAAATGCAGCTTCCAGGCAGAAGGGGAAGCACGTGGACATGCTGAGATGCAGGCAAGGCCTCACGGCTGGAGCTGGCTTGTCACCTGGCATGGGAACCCCTTTCCTGTTCAGACTCTGTGCGTTCCTTTTAATCTGCATCGGGGCGTGTGATCAAGCAGCACACAAGCAACCCCACTGCAGTATCTGTCCCCTGTGGGGTGAGGTTGGGGACAGAGTTCTTTTCTTACAGCTCAAGGGTGTCATGTCCACCAATGCCGTGTCAGTTGCCAGCAGGGGTCCACGGGCACGGGGACCCGACACACACCGTGAAAGCTGACCTTGCTGTCTTCTCTCAGGAGTGGAGCCCCAACTCACGCAGGGTGTGTCTTCACGGCTTTTCCTGGCCAATCTGATACCAAGATGCAGTGACCATAAGCACCTGCACTTCCTTCCACTCCTGTCAAGGTGAGATGCCATTTGCTCTCCACTGATTCTCTATCAGTGCTGAGCTATAGAGTGCACTGATTCTACGTTGTGTTAAGCTGTCACTTAAAAGTGCACAAATTGTTTCAATCAATCCTAACATATTCACCCATGTAATTGACACCCTATCAACACAGAGAATACTTCCAAAATCTCACAGGGCTCCCTGTGCCCCCGGAAGTAGCCTCTATTCTTGCCTACATCTTAATTGGTTTCGCCTGTTTCTGACCTTTATTTCACTGGAATCACATGTCTTTTGTATCCGGTTTCTTCCACTCAAGACTGGGTCTGTGGATTTACTCACACTGCTGTGTGTAGCAGGACTGCTCCCGCGGCATGACACCATCCGATTATGCGAACACCAAGGCTGATGGAATCACGGCAGATGTTCTGCAGGGGCGTCCCTGGGCTAGAGACTGGACATGTAGTAAGGAGCTCCATGAGTGAGCGCAAGCCTGGAACCCACACTGTATCACCTACTTATAGGGCAGTGCATAACAACCTAGGAAACACCTAGTTTCTCAAAGTGACAACGAATGCGTCAATGACTTCCCAGCTCAGGAATATGCTGCATTAGTTCTCTGCTAAGTTAGTAAAATGGAAACAGAAGAAGGCAGAACCATCCACACTGATCTCCCGCCAGTCTGACTCCTTTGACTTTAGCAGATAGTGGCTGACAGCTCCATGGTAGCAGACGTGCTGCTCAGCAGTTACTTTCTATTCTGTCAGTACTCGGTGATGCTGGTCCTTTAAATCTGGGTTTTAATTTGCACTTACCCAGTGATTAATGAGGTTAAGCTCCTTTTCATGTTTAACACCCAAATTTTAATGGGCTTTATTCTTTAGACCAGTTCAGGTTCACAGCAAAATTGGGTGGAAGGTATAGGGTTTCCATAGGCTCCCAGCCCCTCCACACACGCAGGCTCCCCCACTATCAGAGTGGTCCATTTGTTACGGCCCAAAGGCGTCCATCAACACATCGTTATCACCCGGAGTCCAGTTTACTTGAAGCTCTTGGTGTTGGACAAATGCATAATGACCTATATCCACCATTCCAGTACCATGCAGAAGAGTTTCACTGCCCTGAAAACCCTGTGCCCTGCCCACTCATTCCTCCCTCCCCTCTCACCCCCGGCTTTTTACTGTTTCCAGTTTTCCCTTTACTGGAATGTTGGGGAATTGGACTCCTTCAGGATGTAGCCTTTTCATGCTTCTTTCAGCAACATGCACCTGACTTTCCTCTCCGTCTTTTCGTGGCTTGGTAGCTCATTTCTTTTTAGTGCCAAATAACATTCTACTGTCTAGATATATCAGTTTACTTATGCATTCACCTACAAGAATTTAAAATAGAGAAGAGCATGCAGTGTTGGAGATTTACATTTGGGAGTCTAAACCATGTATGTAGTAAATAAGTATAAAGTATGTGTGAAAATTGTAAAGTAGAAAGGTGTCAAGATATCTGAATACACACAAATATACACTTCAGTTCACGCTATAACATGTTAGAAAATGTGTAAGTACATACTTAGGGCTGAAAAAGCACCTAGAGAGGAAGGGTGAAGAGGTGTACAGAAAATCCCATCTGCCAAGAGGGCATCTAGAGTACCTCATCCCACGAGGAACTCCCAACCTTAGTGAGGGTCCAGCAGACAGATCCCAGTGAGAGGATGAAACCACTGCACAAGCACCCCCCAGGGTGCAGGCGGAGGGCAGTTCCCACAGGGACCCACTGCGGGTATGACCTGGACTTGTCCCC
>NC_045442.1:130285578-130386779 GCF_002776525.5 Piliocolobus tephrosceles | reverse complement strand
GCAGTTCCCACAGGGACCCACTGCGGGTATGACCTGGACTTGTCCCCAGGTGCCAGGGCCAAGTGAGAAGAAAATGTGCCTTCCTTCCTATTACACCATTTTCTGTTTTGGTCTTGTTCTCTTGATAATATAGGTAGGGAAACAGAATCAGCAATTACATAGAAAGCCACCTCTACTTTGTTCTTAAAGGAGTTAGCAATGGTTTGACCAGAATCAAACAAGTATATATTTTGAAGACTAAGAATTTAAAACAGTTTAATTAAAAAAAAAAAAAAATTATAGATATCACTTAGCTTTCAAGTTCAAAACCAACACATCTGCCTTTGGGGTCAGAAGTGGTTATATCTAGGAGACGGATACTCCTCTTTATAAAGATAAAGGAGTTCTAAATTACCAGGTCAAAAGACATTCCTACTTAGATTTTCTGGATGGCATCCTAGTAATATAACAACAGTAATATCTAACCCTTGCTAAGTACTTACAAGGTGCTGGGTAACAGTCTAAGGCTCCAATGTCCAATTCAGTAGCCATGGCAACTCATAGTTCTTATGTAACTAATTATATGTGGCTTTCAGCCTAAAACTTGCTAGAAAATAAAACTAAAAAAATCAGAAACAATATTATAAATGCAACAGAAACTATATAGGCAATATCCTATTAGTGTATCAAAATTTTAACAAACTAGACACAGTATTAAAATGCAATTTTTTTTTTACTTTTCAATAAAACATTTGCTACACAGTCTTGTCTGAAATTATAAATTGCCAAAAGTTAACCATAAATGAATCATTCTATTGAATTTAACATTTAACTTTGTAAGAAATAAATTTTTATTTTTCTTCATTATCATACAGCATTTAAGAATAATAAAGCTGTCTTGAGATTTCAAATTTGAGATATCTATGGCAAGTTTATAAAAGTACATTGATCAAGGTACAATTTTTAACATTAATATACACATTCCATAATCTCAATCTTTTTAACATGAACACTGGCCTTTGTTGTTGTTATTTTTTTCTCCCTACAATATTTTCTGACTCTGTAGGACAGCGGTTGACGCTGTCCCCCAGGGGCATCTGGCAACATCTGGTATAATTGTGGGTGTCACAGGAGAGGGATGCGAACAGCATCCAGTGTGCGGCCCAGGGATGCTGCTCACCATACTATAATGCACAGCACGGACCCTTACCACAAGGATTTTATCCAGCCCAAATATCAACAGTATTAAATTTAAGCAACTCTTATCAAGTGGGACTCAATTCCTATTTTATGAACACCTCTGTGGCCCACTGTAATTCTGAAAACAGACTTTGCTAGCTGGTAAATACTATTTAAAAGAAGATTTAACCTAATCAATATCACTTAGCAAAAGCAATGGTTGACTTTAAGTATCAACATGTTTCCAGAATGAATAAACCACACAATCAACTCAGAATGATACAAATTAGGGTCCATATCATTTAATTTCCCTTGAACCAGCTCTGCTAGTTTAATCTGCTAATATGAAAGTTAATTAGGACTGTTTAGAAGGAGCGAGACAATAGTTTCCTTTGCACATTTTTCTGAACTATGATAAAAATTTAATGATAGATAAAGCACCTGGCAAATAGCAAGTGCTCTGTGAGTGCTCCGGAAATGTTTATCACAGCTCACTAAACACATAGGGCTTCACTTATTTGTTCAAATTTCCCGTAAGTATGTTATCTGCAAAGGTTAAATTAAGTTTTAGTTGCTCTCTCTCATTTTACAATAATCGCTTACAAATGTTGCTTAGAAACAGAACACATATCCAGGGCGTGTGATACAAAATTATAAGTTAGTTTTTTCCACACAAGTTTTAAAGTATCAGTGTATATAACACATTCATGATAGTATTAAATGATAGAACTAAATTTAATGATCAATTAATGATAGAACTAAATTTAAACTGAAAAAGTCATTCTAAGTTTGTTAAGTAGAGACATTTTTCAGTAATCACTTACCTGCATATTCACATTCTGTGTATTTTCTCATGGTCAACAAACTGATTCAAATGATTTAAGTTATCCCACCATTTAAAGAGAAAAGTCTCTGCAATAATTTGAAACCATGGTGTTATCTTAATTTCACCACTGGCTGCTTTTTTCAGAAGTTCTTTTAGTTCTTCCTTGGACACATAACAAAAGCTTTTAATCTCATTGGGATCTGGATTCAGAGTGACATTCTTCCTCACAAACAAAATGTAATCAATTTCATGTTCACCCCAGATACCGTCCGACTGAGCTTTGTAGTGAATTCGTGTTAAATAATTAATTTCTTCTGGAGGAACCTAAGACATTAAAAAAAAAAAAGTAATTAAAACATTGGCCACGGCCGGGCGCGATGGCTCACACCTGTAATCCCAGCACTTCAGGAGGCCGAGGCAGGTGGATCACGAGGTCAGGAGATCGAGACTATACTGGCTAACAAGGTGAAACCCCATTTCTACCAAACATACAAAAATTAGCTGGGTGTGTTGGCGGGCGCCTATAGTCCCAGCTACTTGGGAGGCTGAGGCAGAAGAATGGTGTAAACCTGGGAGGCGGAGCTTGCAGTGAGCGGAGATTCTGCCATTGTACTCCAGCCTGGGTGACAGAGCCAGACTCCATCTCAAAAAAAACAAAACAAAACAAACAAACAAAAAAAAAACCATTGGCCACAATAACAAAAAAAATCTAAAATTAGCTCACTGTATTACAGCAATATCTTGAGCAGGAGTATAGTTTTAGGATTAGAACTTTTAAAGCATTAATCTCCTATCAACAATATATGGAAATCTTAATATTATATATGGAAAAATGATCATATTATTAGTTTCAAGTGTTTGCATTTTTTCCTGTAGGACCAAAAAGAAGTTTTTTTTTAAATGTTAAAAAAAAGCGGCAGTCACTCAAACTAGACATGTGACATTCTTCTTTTTCTTTCTTTCTTTATTTTTTACTTGAGACGGAGTCTTGCTGTTGCCCAACCTGGAGTACAGCGGCATGTATCAGCTCACTGCAACCTCCGCCTCCCAGGTTCAAGCGGTTCTCCTGCTTCAGCCTCCTGAGTAGCTGGGATTACAGGCATGCCCCACCATGCCCTGCTAATTTTTGTATTTTTAGTAGAGACAGGGTTTCACCATGTTGGTCAGGCTGGTCTCGAACTCCTTACCTCGTGATCCACCCGCCTCAGCCTCCCAAAGTGCTGGGATTACAGGCGTAAGCCACCATGCCCAGCTCGACATTCTTCTTTCTCATATTTTAAGATTGCTTTTTTGAAAATATAGGTAAGAAAAACTTTATTTATCCAGGTCTTATTTAAGGGGGACAATTCTAAGAAAAAAAAATTATTTCAATTAAACGAATTAGATTTATGGTTTATATTCCTAAGAATTTCCGTAAGAAAATCTTCACCTTTTTTTGTAGGGGGGGAGTTTCAGGTGAAAACTGGAAAACCTGCTAGTAAAATTCTACAAGAGCTGTAACACTTGAAAATATTCATCTTAGATTTGATCAATTATAGAAATATTCAACCTTATATGGTGCTTAACCGATCAATCCATCCCAGTATTGAGCTAAGTTTTGACAAGTGATAATAAGAAATTAAAGCCGGGCGCGGTGGCTCAAGCCTGTAATCCCAGCACTTTGGGAGGCCGAGACGGGTGGATCACGAGGTCAGGAGATCGAGACCATCCTGGCTAACACTGTGAAACCCCGTCTCTACTAAAAATACAAAAAAAAAAACTAGCCGGGCGAGGTGGCGGGCGCCTGTAGTCCCAGCTACTCGGGAGGCTGAGGCAGGAGAATGGTGTAAACCCGGGAGGCGGAGCTTGCAGTGAGGCCACTGCACTCCAGCCTGGGAGATAGAGCCAGACTCTGTCTCAAAAAAAAAAAAAAAAAAAAAAAAAAATTCAAATAATCTTTATTCAAGATGGTTTGTGAGGCTAACTCATAACTCAGGAGGCTACCAAGCAGAGAACTACGTTTGAATTTAAAACTTTTATTAAAAACCTTTTAAAACTATGTTTAGGTTTCAGCTTGTATGGTTGTGTAGCAGAGCCGGTTACCTCTTCCAAGGGAATTCCTAGCTCAGCTTTCAGCCGCCTCTGTGCTGCTCGCCTCACTCCAAGGGCCTCATTTTCCTCAAGCTCGCCTGGATTACTTAATGGATGACTACAACAAGTATTAGTAAAACAACCTGGAAAATGTTAATACAGAGACAGATCAACTTTTCTTCAAAGTAGGTCTGAAAGATCAAGAAAAAGTTTTATAAGTAACTGAAAAATGAAACATTTTTTAAGGATTTTAAAATAAGTTATAAAGGACTATCAGTAATTATTTTAAGGATTTTAAAATGAGATATAATGGGCTATCAGTAATTATGTTGTGAAACAGACTACATTTGTAGGTAAGTTCCTTATAATGCTTCTTCAACCAAAAAAGATCAAAGTGTAGATAATACAGATTAAAGATAAATATATAAATCATACACATTGCCCAATCACTTACTAGTTCTTATTTTTTCTTGCTGTTGTATTAGGTTGCACGCATTGTGTAAACTTAATTTATGTAGAATATAAAACTATGCCATTCACAGGATTTCCCTTTGTGACCATGGCTCCAAGAATTCATAATGATAAAAAGTCAAATTAATGTACAAATAAAATATTGTACATTAAGTGTACTAACCTGGAAAGGTAATCTTAGCATCTGATCTTTGCTGTAGCAGAAGCTTATTTTCGGTGTTGAATAAGAAGACACTAAAAGCTCGATGCAATAATCCTGAAAGCAAAAGCAAAAGAAATAACAATTACTTTAGCTTTAAGTACCAGTTATTTGCTGAATTCTTTCCTTGCAGTTCAGAATAACATTAGTAACTTCCTGCTGCTTTTGCTTTTTCCCATGTATCCACATGCATAGTCTCTGCATGGCTATGGTGAGAAAGAGCTCTGCACTGGACAGGGAAGTTGACCATCGAGCGAAGGAAATGGTGATGCTGGTGGCCCCTTTCCTGCAGTCAAGTTCCCTATCAAGGACATTCAGTTCTCGGAAAGTGGTGAAGGCACACGCTTCCCTGCACGGTGCCCGCCTCTCTCCATTCTCTAGAAATATTAGAGGCTAGGCTGCTGCTGTATGTCAGGGTTAGTCCCTCTTTTATGAATCCAGAATAACTGAAGAAGCTGAGTAAAAAGCGTGAAGAGAAATCGCTGTAACAGGAAGACAGCAAAGCAGATGCTAATGACTACACTATTTAACGAATTGGAACCAAAGAGAAAATATGGTATTATTAAAGCCTGCACTTCCTTGAACAGAGTGCTCTTCTCAGCAAATGGGAAATGCCTAACAAATAGCGTTGTAAGAAAGACTATTTCAAAGCAGCACCTTTCTCAATGTTCTCATTCAGGTGACAATTCTTCTTGGTCTCAGCCCCAATTTTATTGTCATTTTCGTCAATAAGGATACACATCTCTGCCAGGAGTTGAACCTGTTGCTTGTCGAGGTGGTCAGTGTTTATTTCAGGCATCATTACAAAATGTCTGATCTGTCCTAGAACACTAATATTAAAGGAAAAGAGAAAGAAAGGCCATCATATATTTTTCTGAATGTCATATAAACACAGGTTAATAATGATGTTGCTTCCCCATCTGCAGTTGTACCACTCTGCATCCCCACAGGGACCCCAAGAACGCTGCCAGCTGGCTGCTCAGCGCTATCTCGGTCATCATTTCTCCTGCAGGTTTCACAGCTGGCCTTTTACCACAGTCTCGCTCCTAAAAACCAAGCTCAACGTTCCACTCTGAATTCTTGACCTCTGAACTATTCTGCAGCACTTGATACTGTATCCTTTTTCCAGTGTGCTTTTCTTCCCTGGTTTTTGGCCCCAACCTAACTTTTTGTCCTGCTTTTCCACACGAGCTTCTGTAATCTCTAGAATGTGCTCCCACTGCCGTCCTGAACTGTTTTTCCCACTGCCTGTCTCTGCATAATTGCTCAAGAATGCCACAGGCCAATCTTGGCTGAAATCCATTTTTTTCAAGGCACAATTTATGTGTCAGACATTCAATAACCTTTCTACCAATTTCACAGTAAGACTTAATCCAGTTTTTCTCAACCCAAGCTCCTGATCAGAAAAATGATTTGTATGAGTTTTGTCAATTTCTCCCCGGACAGTACTTAGCTGATATCATTCTAGATAAACAGGAGAAGACTTAATTCGTTATATTCAATAGATGCTTTAAGACAGTGCTTGGCAAGTTTTTTCTGTGAAGGGCCAGATAGTATGAACTCTGCCTCTGTAACACTAAAATAGTCACAGGCAACAGATTACCTGGGCAATATGTGAACTGAGTATTTATGGACACAATATTTATGGACACTGAATTACAACTTAATTTTCATGTGTCACAAAATATTGACTCTTCTCCATCCATTTAAATACGAGAAAAACACTCAGCTCACAGGACGTAACAACAGGCAGCAGGCCAGATTTGGCCTGTAGGTCACAGTTGGCCCATCCCTACCTTAGTGAAACAAGCATTAATTTTCTGAACCCCCATTAATCCCTCCCATGTGATTAAAATGTAAAGCACTTACTAGGGTACTTTCAGTATTCTGACTCACACTTTTCCATATCTATATCCAGCAGCATCTATGCTCTGTAACCTTTGTATCCTTCAGGGCACCTTTACATAGCCCGACCTTGAAGTTTTTTATTCCCTTTTTTCTTCTATTTCCGAATGAATTATATATATACACACACACACACACACACATATATATATTTTGAGACAAAATCTCACACTGTTGCCAGGGCTGGTGTGCAGTGGGGCGATCTCAGCTCACTGCAGCCTCCACCTCTCGGGTTCAAGCGATTCTCCTGCCTCAGTCTCCTGAGTGACTGAGACTACAGGCATGCACCACCACACCCAGCTAATTTTTGTATTTTTAGTAGAGACAGGGTTTCACTATGTTAGCCAGGCTGGTCTCGAACTCCTGACCTTGTGATCTGCCCACCTCGACCTCCCCAAGCGCTGGGATTACAGGCACGAGCCACCGCGCCCGGCCTCTACACAATATATTTTGAAGATCCCTTGTGCTCTACTTTCTATGTGACTCTATTTCAAATATATAGATTTTACTGAAATTTTTTTTGTCTTTTAGAGGGAGTCTCGTTTTGTTGCCCAGGCTGGAGTGCAATGGTGCAATCTCAGCTCACCACAATCCCCACCTCCTGGGTTCAAGTGATTCTCCTGCCTTGACCTCCCAAGTAGCTGGGACTACAGGCATGCACCTCCATGCCAGGCTAATTTTTGTATTTATAGTAGAGACGAGGTTTCGCCATGCTGGCCATGCTGATCTTGAACTCCTAACCTCAGGAGATCTGCCTGCTTTGGCCTCCCAAAGTGTTGGGATTACAGGCATGAGCCACCATGCCCGGCCTACTGAAATACTTTCAACAGAGTTCAAGCACACTGCAGAATGTACACAAAGTGTTTAAACAGCTACTTAATACAAAGTTCTAGATCCACATAGGGTCTGGGATGTGTGTATGTGTGTGTGTGTATGTGTGTGTCAGGAGTCAGTGATGATGGAGATACTGATAGCTAATACAAAAAATCTGAAGTAAGGTTAATGATGGAAACAAATCAAGAGGGAAAATAATGTGAAAAGGAAGTTGACTTCAGAGTTAGCCTCAATTTCTCAATTTTAGAAAGATTTTCAACTTCTATAGGCTAGTTTTATATACAGTCATCCTTTGGTATATATGGGGGTTGGTTCCAGGACCTCCCACAGCTTCCAAAATTTAAGGATACTGAAGTTTCAGATATAAAATGGCATAATATTTGCAGATCACCTGTGTATATCCTACTGCATACAGACATGTGTGCCATGATGGTATTTCTGTATACTACAGACTGCAAATGCTACAGTGGTTCCACAAAATTATAACAGAATTGATATATTCCTATTGCTAATGATGTTGTAGCCGTTGCAACATCTGAGCACAACACATCACCTTTTTTATATTTAGATACACAAAGACTTGCTACTGTGTTATGACTACCCGCATTATTCAGCACAGTAACACACAGTCCAGGTTCAGGGCTGAAGCTACAGGAAAAATAGCCTAGGAGCCACTGGCTACACCATACAGCCCAGCGGCTCCACTGTCTGTCTACACCACATAGCCCAGCTGCTCCACTGTCCAGGTCTGCGTCAGCACACTCTGCTTCCACAAAGATGAAACTACCTAACAATGAACTTCTCCAAAGTATCCCCGTTAAGTGATGTGGGCCGAACGTTAAATTATCATCTGTAGATGATCGCATAATATCTAAAACATGTAAATCCTACAAAAATAGTTGCACTGTATTGTTTACAGAATGTCTGTATATGTTCAGTACAGATGAAAATTTCTTCCAAATATTTTATAATGTGCAGTTGGTTAAATCCATGGATATGAACCCCAAGGATACAGTAGGCCAACTGTATCTCGGCTCACTGCAGCCTTCCCCTCCGCCTCCCAGAGTGCTGGGATTAAAGGCGTGCACCACCGCCCAGCTGTAACGACAATTGCTCTTTCAGGATTTTCAGAATTCATATTTTAAAACTAAGCTTCATAATAACAAGATAAAATGAATACGTCTATTTATGTGTTTAAAGATAATACCATGTAGCAGACGCGGGAGCACATCACTCAACCCAAGAAAAAAGTCTAATTTCATCTACGCGGTGCTCCCCATCTCTTCTCCTGCTCCATTCCCAGGAGAAGCGCCTTGAATGTGTGGCTGTCACCCCCTTGCACGGACGCAGGTGTATGCACCCGCGTCACACGCGTGGACTCGGCACGGTGAGGCCGGTGTCGTCACGCTCGTGTTTCTGAATTCTCTAAGAGGAGACTCAGTTCAATTCCACGAGTTCCTAAACCTCAGGTGACTGTGCGCAGACGGCGATCTTTTCCACTGACAAAGAATGGCAACGTCTTCTTCGCCCCAACTCACGCCTCCGCCTTCCACAGGGCGCGGGCGCCCACCACAGACCGGGACAGCCCGGCCTCGCTCCAGTTCGGGAGACCAACGCCGCCGTCCCCAGATGTCCAGGCCCCCGCGCCGAGACCTCACGGGTGGCCCAGACCTCAGGCCTCCTCCCCGCCCCGTCCCGCAGCTCCCCGGTGCCACCCTGCCCCTGTCTCCCGAACTCCGCCGCCCGTCCACAGTACCTGATCGGCCTCCGGCCACAGACACCGGCCGGTCCCGGAGCGCGCCCACTTTGAGCGCTGTCCGCAGCGCGCACCGCCCACCGGGCCGCGCAGCCAATCGCCCGCGCCAGCGCCAGTCCGCGCCACATTGCTCGGCCAATTGGCGCCCGTACACGCCTGACGTCACAATCTCGCCAAGCGTCGCGCGGTGGCGCCACCTCCGTGGCCTGTGGCGCCGCCTCCCTGCCTGTGGCAATCGCAGACACGCGAAGCACCGGGAACCTGCGTCGTGAGCTCGGGTTCCGGCCGCTCCCGAGGGGGTCAACACGCCTGACCCCCCGCTCCGCAGAAGCAGCGTCCCGCGACCGGGCGGCCGAGACCACACCAGCCGCCAGCCAATCACGCTTTCGCTTCAGCCGTGCGAGCCCGAGGCGCTGCTAAGGGTGCCAAACGTCAGACGCCTGGAGGCTCGCGTTTCGTGGAACTGAGCCTTCCCGGTCGGAAAGCGCCCGCGCGGCTGGGCCAATGGAAACGGAGGAAAGGCGGGACGTCACTGCTGACTGGCTGGTTGGGAATTCCCCCCTCCCGAGATCCGCCGCTGGGACTACAGCGTTTGGCTGCAGGGCGAGGTCTTGCACATTTAGAAGGTTGGTCGTCTGCGACCAGGACGAAGGCGGAGCAGAGTCGCGAGAGGGGCGGGGCGTTCCACGCTATGTTGGGAGTGTTCGCTTTCCGGGTACAAGACAGGACGTTCTAAATGTTTTCATTTTTTGAGACAGTTTCGCTTTTGTTGCCCAGGCTGGAGTGCAATGATGTAGGCTCCGCTCACAGCAACCTCCGCCGCCCAGGTTCAGGCGATAGTCCCGTCTCAGGCTCCCAAGTAGCTGGAACTACAGGCATGCGCCACCAAGCCCAGCTAATTTTGTATTTTTAGAGACGGGTTTCCCCATGTTGGTCAGGCTGATCTGGAACTCCTGACCTCAAGAAGTGATCCACTCAGCTCAGCCTCCAAAGTGCTGGGATTACAGGTGTGAGCTACCGCGCCTAGCCGTCTAAACCTTTAAATAATCGTGAAATGTGCGCGCAGCTACAGCGAATTCAGCTGTTTCCTCTACCTTTTGTGTGGAATTTAAAATATTGAACTTGAGATGAACCTGGTGCGCACCAGTTCTCAAACTTCTTGGTCTCAGGACGCTTGCACACTCTTAAAATGTACTGAGGACCCCCAAAAGCTTTTGCTCACTGTTGTTTGCTACTGCTATTTACTAACGTAGAAATTAAACATATTAAAATATTCACTTAAAAACCACATGACAGTAAGTTACATTTTTATTCAAAATCTTTTTCCAGACCAAAAAATAGACTGATTTTGTTTTACATGTTTGCAGATCTCCTTCATGTCTGGCTTCACGCAGATAAGAAAATCTGGCCTCCTGCATGCGCAGCAAGTCCTCACTGCTGTCAGTGCGTTCTTGGGAATTACTTTAAGTGAAACAACGTATAGCAAAACCAATTTTACCAGAGGCTAAAAAATAAGGATTAAGTTCCTAAAGCATACTTCTGGCCAAGGAAAAAAAATCACTAAGCTTCTAAAGGCCATTCTAATATTAAACATTGAAATAAAAGTGAGCTATACATACATTTAAGAAAGATTAATAAAAAACAAGATAATTACTACTTAATTATTCCAGTTCTGGGTCATGTGTAGCTGAAGCCTATTTCAGTAGCTCAGGGCACAAAGAGGGAACCAGCCCTGCACAGGACGCCATTCCATCACAGAGCCGCTCACACACCCACACTCAGACTGGGACAGTGAAGACACACACCAGTTCACCTCACGTGCACACCGCTGGGATGTGGAAAGAACTGCGGTACTCAGAGGAAACCTATGCAGGTGTGGGGAGAACACGTAAACACCACAAACACAGTGCCACTGGCCGGGAGTCTTTTTCTCATCCATGTTACAAAGAAATGAATGAACACCTGCTGTATGCAGTTTGAAAATCGAGAAGTATTTTTTAATAGCCTTTTCAAATTATCTTGGTTATTCTTTTTCGATACTACTACACCAAAACACGAGTGGTGGATTTTCCAATTACTATTTGAAATGTGAAACCACTTCGACAGACATTTTATACTCTTGTTACATTAAAACTCATTATTTTTGACTGTACCTCCAATGTCTATTTTCCTATGTGTGAGGTTGAAATGTCATGCATTGGTCATTTGGAAAATATTGATTTACTGAATTAAATCTTCGAAATGCTAAAACATTTCATTATTCAATATCAAACAATCACATTGTTAATATCACTAGTAATCTCATCAGAAAAGCTTTTAAGTATTGGGAAGCTGGCTTAGGTATTGTAGCACTGGCTTCAACATAAAGTCACCAAGTTCTTGATGGTTTTAAGTTTAATTTGAATTTTTTGCATGAAAATTCAAACATTATTGGCAACAAGTACTGAGAATTATGTTCCTTGAAGTGGCACGAACATATTTATTTTCATGAAAATGTCTGCCAAATATCTAGGTTTGAGTACCTCACTTTATCTGTCAGTTCTTTCCAGTAAAAGTGGTATTTCATGAAAAAAGCAGCTAGTTAGTTCACCTTACAAAACAAACGTTCCCACAAGTTCTTTTCCTGGAGACAACAGTCATAATTCAGTATGTAGCAGAAGTGCCTTATGTGTATTTTCCATTTTGTTATAGAGAATATTAGATGTGTACTGAATGGTCGAGATGATTAAAGTTAGTAATTTTTACTGCTAACCATCAGCTGAGCCTTCAGTGAGTCATAATCTTTTTGCTGGTGGAGGGTTTTGCCTCAATGTTGATGGCTGTTGATCAAGGTGGTGCTTGAAAGTTGGGGTGGCTGTCGCAGTTTCTTAAAATAATAAGAAATTTGTCACATTGACTGACTCTTCTTTTCATGGAAGGTTTTTTTAACCCACAGGAAAACTTTTTTTTTTTTTTTTTTGAGACAGAGTCTCACTCTTTCGCCCAGGCTGGAGTGCAGTGGCGCGATCTTGGCTCACTGTAACCTCTGCCTTCTGGGTTCAAGAAATTCTCCTACCTCAGCCTCCTGAGTAGCTGGCAGTATGGGCGTACGCCACCATGCCTGGCTAATTTTTGCATTATTAGTAGAGCTGGGGTTTCACCATGTTGGCCAGGCTGGTCTCGAACTCCTGACCTTGTGATGCGCCTGTCTTGGCCTCTCAAAGTGCTAGGATTACAGGCGTGAGCCACTGCACTCGGCCAGGAAAACTTTGAAAATTGGAGTCAATCCTCTCAAACCCTACTGCTACTTCATAAACTAAGTCTATGGAGTATTCTAAATCCTTTGTTGTCATTTCAACAGTGTTCACATCTTCACCAGGATTAGGTTCCATCTCAAGAGACCACTTTCTTTGTTCATCCACAAGAAGCAACTGCTTATCCATTCAAGTTTTATTATGCTATTGCAGTGATTCAGTTACATCTTCAGGCAGCCATAGCCTTACAAAATGTATTTCTTAAATAATGAGACTTGAAAGTCAAAATGACTCCTTGATCCATGGGCTGCAGAAGGGATGCTGTGTTAGCAGGCATGAAATCAACATTCATCTTCTTGTGTATCTCCATCAGAGCTCTTGGGTGAACAGGAGCACTGTAAATCAGCAGTAATATTTTGCAAGAAAACCTTTTTTTTTTTCCTGAGCAGTAGGTCTCAACAGTGGGCTGAAAATATTTAATAAACCACACTGTAAGTAGATGTGCTGTCATCCAGGCTTTGCTGTTCTATCTACACAGCAGAGGCAGAGTAGAATTAACATAATGCTTAAGGACCCTAGGATTTTCAGAATGATACATGAGCACTGGCTTCAACATAAAGTCATCAGCTGCACTAGCCCCCTAGCAAGGGTCAGCCTGTCCTTTGGAGCTCTGAAGCCAGGCTTTGACTCCTCCTCTCTAGCTATGACAGTCCTAGGTGGCATCTTTTCCCAAAATAAGGTTGTTTCCACTCCAGTGAAAAACCTGTGGATTAGCAAAGCTGCCATCATCAGTGATTTTAGGCAGATCTCCTGGATGACTTGCTGCTTTATCTTGCACTTGCACTTTTTTTTTTTTTTTTGAGACGGAGTCTCGCTCTGTTGCCCAGGCTGGAGTGCAGTGGCCAGATCTCAGCTCACTGCAAGCTCCGCCTCCCGGGTTTACGCCATTCTCCTGCCTCAGCCTCCTGAGTAGCTGGGACTACAGGCGCCTGCCACCTCGCCCGGCTAGGTTTTTGTATTTTTAGTAGAGATGGGGTTTCACCGTGTTAGCCAGGATGGTCTCGAACTCCTGACCTCGTGATCCACCCGTCTAGGCCTCCCAAAGTGCTGGGATTACAGGCTTGAGCCACCGCGCCCGGCCTTTTTTTTTTTTTTTTGAGATGGAGTCTCGCTCTGTTACCCAGGCTGGAGTGCAGTGGCACGATCTTAGCTTACGGTAACCTCCATCTCCTAGGTTCAAGTGATTCTCCAGCTACTCAAGAGCCACTGTGCCCGGCCCACTCTTACATTTGTAGCTGGGACTACAGGCATGTGCCACCACACCCAGCTAATTTTTGTATTTTTAGGGGAGGCAGGGTTTCACCATGTTGGCCAGGCTGGTCTCAACTGATCTACTTGCACTGGCCTCCCAAAGTGCTGGAATTACAGGCATGGTTGGCCTATCTTGCACTTTTGTATTATAGAGACGGCTTCTTTCCTTCAACCTCATGAACCAACCTCTGATAGCTTCAGATTTTTCTTCTGTAGCTTCCTTACCTCTCTCAGCCTTCAGAGAACTGAAGAGAGTTAGGGCCTTACTCTGTATTAGCCTTTGTTTAACGGAATATTGTGGCTGGTTTAATCTATACAGAGCACTCAAAGTTTCTCCACATCAGCAATAAAGCTGTTTTATTTTCTTATCATTTGTGTATTCACTGGAGGAGCACTTCAAATTTCCTTCAAGAACTTTTCCTTTGCGTTCACAACTTGGCTGTTTCAACATGCCTTCCTCAGTATGCTTAATCATTAATCATTTCTAGCTTTTGATTTAAAGTAAGAGATGTGCAACTCATTCTTTTATGAAACACTTAGTAGCCATTTTAGGGCTATTAATTGCCAGATTTTTTTTTTTTTTTTAGTCAGGGTCTTGCTTTGCTGCCCATGCTGAAGTGCAGTGGCGTGATCATGGCTCACTACAGCCTTGAACTCCTGGGCTCAAGCAATCCTCCTGCTTCAGTCTCCCAAGTAGCTGGGAATATAGGCATGAGCCACCACCATGCCTGGCCCCTAATTTCAGTATTGCCGTGTGTCAAGGATAGGGAGTTCTGAGCAGAAGGAGACCGATAGGGAGGTAGCTGGTCAGTGGAATGGTCAGAACACATAAAACATTTATTGACTCAGTTTGCTGTCTTATATAGGGGTGGTTCATGGTGCCCCCCAAACAATTACGACAGTAATATCAAAGATCACTGATCACAGATCTCCGTAACTGATATAATAATGGAAACATTCTTGGAATTGAAACATTCCAGGAATTACCAAAATGTGACACAGAGACATGAAGTGAGCACATACTGTTAGAAAAATGGTGCCGACAGACATGCTCCATGCAGGGCTGCCACAAATCTCCACTTTGTAAGAAACATGATACCTGTGAAGTGCAATAAAGTGATACACATGAAAACAGCTGTGCCTGTTATATGACGTATATATATGTGTGTGTGTGTGTATATATATATACACATAAAACTTGAGAATGATTATGAAGCAACATGTCAAACAGGTTATAACACTATAGTGAACTAACTATCCAAGTGTTTCAGCACAGTTAAAATAATCAGTAATGAGGACAATGACAGAATACCTAGTAAATCTTAATTCCCTATCAAACTATGCTCATAAATGAGTCTTAGTAAATTCAGCATTGTTGCCCTATGTCAGGGACAAATTACATGTATTTTGCATAGATGGACATGTGACAAGATAGAAATTGGTTTTCTGAGACAAGATTCCCTGCAGCTTCTGCAGGAGTATGTAATTGGATACCAGGATTGCAATCATAACCTTTTATAATTTCGGCTAGTTTTGTGTCTTTAAAAAAAATTACACTGGATAGTTATTTCAGGATACAGGGTGTTATGGGTTAAATTGTGTCCCCCCTTCAAATTCATGTGTTAAAGACCTCACTTCCAGTATTATACAATGTGGAAAAATATACAATATACAATATTTGGAAACAGGGTTGTTGTGGATATGATTGGTTAACATGAGGTCACATTGGAGACCTCACTTCCAGTATTATACAATGTGGAAAAATATACAATATACAATATTTGGAAACAGGGTTGTTGTGGATATGATTGGTTAACATGAGGTCATATTGGAGCATGGCCTACCCTACTCCAGTATGACTGATGTCCTCATAAAAAGAATGCTAAGTGTGCAGACAGACACGGACATGGAAAACGTCATGTGAAGATTGGCGGGGATATGCTGCCACAAGCCAAGGAATGCCCAGACACTGAGAGCATGAACAGGCTCCCACTACAGCTTTCAGAAGGAACCAACCCTGCCAATACCTTGATTTTTGGACTTCGAGTCACACCTCTGACAATAAATTTGTTTAAGCTGCCTAGTTTGCAGTATTTTGTTACTGCAGCCCTAGCACATTAACAGTGAAAAGAACATGGACTCTTGATGTCAGCCTTTAGTCCTTGCCCAGATGCACTATTATCTTTCACTTTTGACAAGTAATTTCAATATTCTCATGCTTAAAATTCAATTTAGAGTAACTTCTACTTTATTGGATTCTTTTGGGGATTAAATTAGTTACAAAAGATGTAAGGCGACTGACCCTCAAAAAATGATTTCTTTCCTTTGTTCTGTGACATGTCATGCACTCAGTTATTTTCAGTGACTTTTGTGGAATCCTAAATATATCAAATTAAAAAATTACATTAACGATATTCTTGGTGTTACCTGACTGTGGTGCAGTGCTGCAAAATAAAACCACCTATTAGAATGTGGGTTAGATGGGACACTGCGATTTATAAAGCTTTCTATTTGTTGCCCTGCCCAGCAGAATGTCTTTGCATACCAGGCACTAAATAAAATTATGTTACTTAAATGTCACAACCTCTAAAAGTTTAAAAAATGACGTCTCTAAAGTCAAATATTTTTTCCCTGGCGTTCCTCTTACAGAATTGTTTTTAGTGATAAAGTTTTATTAATATACTTAATGCAGAAATAACTTCACTTTTTTTTTTTTTGTAATCTGGATCCCCTAAATAGAATGCTAAATTTGTTTCTCGTGCAACACACAAGTTACCGCTTCTGACTCTTCTTCTTGAGCTTCATTTTTTTTTTTTTTTTTGAGATGGAGTCTCGCTCTATCCCAGGCTGGAGTGCGGAGGCGCGATCTCGGCTCACTGCAACCTCCGCCTCCCGGGTTCAAGCGATTCTCCTGCCTCAGCCTTCTGAGTAGCTGGGACAACAGGCGCGCACCACTATGCTTGTCTAATTTTTGTATTTTTACAGAGATGGTGTTTCACCACACTGGCCAGGCTGGTCTCGAACTCCTGATCTCGTGATACGCCCGCCTCGGCCTCCCAAAGTGTTGGGATTACAGGCGTGAGCCACCGCGCCCGGCCTTGAGCTTCATTTTTAAAGGAAGGAGCAGGAATGTTAACCTACACACACACAAAAAATGCTTTCACGCTCTTGATTTACTCTAGGTGGGCTTCAAAGGCGCAGTTAGAGCTTTCTGCAGAGCGTTGAGACGGCTGTTTACGTAAAGATCATCATGCGGCGTTTCCAACCTAGATTCTAAGAAAAAAGCGGCCCAAGTCCCACCTTTCGCAGGGAACAGCTGATTCTGTTTTTCCTTCCCAGCCAATGGTGATCAAAAGCTTCAGGACGCGGGTGAGTCACTGCGGAGGAGCCGAACACTGACCGCGCCGTCCCCGCCAGGCTCCCGGGCGGCCGGCAGCACAGCCGCGAGCGCAGACGGCCCCGGGTCTCAGGCCTCAGGCGGACCCCACCCCGGGCTCGCTGCCCTCCCGCCTCGGTTGCCAGGCTGCGGGGCAGATGGACTCGGAGCGCCCCGCCGGTGAGTAGCTACGACCTCCGAGGCCACCTCCCGCGAACCGCTCGACAGCAGGAGTAGGTGACCAGGGTGGGGGCGTTGGCCCAGCAGCCGAAAGGGGTCTCCAGCGCGCCCGGACCCCTCGGGGCTGCGGGGCGGAAGCCGGGGCGTGACTTCCGGCGCCGCCGGTTGTGGGGCGGAGGTGCGGGGCGGCTTCCGGCGGCCCCAGAGGCGCGGGACTTCCGGCGCCGCCGGAAGTGCATTAGCGCTGGGTCGGGGTTGTGGGGTCGCGGCAGTGCGGGGACCGGCAGTGTCTTGCGCGTGTTCGTGTCAGTACTGGGGGCCGCGTCGTAGGAACTCACTGGCTGTGCGTGACCCGGGCTGGCTCCGGGGGTGGCGGGCGCGGCTGCTGTGACAGGTGAGTGCCGCCATCTTTCTACCTGTCGGGCGCCGAGTCCTTCCCCGGATGCCCCGAAGAGGAGTCGGGACACTGCAGGACTCAAGGGCGTGCAGGGGCAGTCGGGGCATAGTGGGGGATGGGTGCAGGTGGGCTCGGAATGCAGAGGATCCATGGTGGTGCAGGAGGGGTCGGGTCCCTGGAGGCCCGTGGCGGTGCAGGAAGGGCGGTGGTGCAAAAGGGTTAAGGGTGCAGGAGAAGTCGGGGCGCAGGAGAAGTCCGTGGCGGTGCCAGAGGGACCAGGGTGCGGGAGGGATCGGGGCCCGGGGCAGTGCAGAAGAGGTCGGAGTCCAGAAGAGTCGGGGCGCTGGAGGGCCCGGGGCGGTGCTGGAGGGTTTGGGGGCGGAAGGGTTCGACCCGGGGTCTCTCCCCTCCCGCTTTGCTTTGGCCTGGGCATCCCGGGGAAGTGCGTCTCCAGGGAAGCACTTGGGAGGCCCTTCGGAGAGGAGGATGGCTTTCTTTCTATCCAAAGAGTGGGGATGGTCAGCTTCAAGAAGGGTGGTGAGTGCAGAGTGGTGGATGCTGAAGTGATTAACACAGCGCCATAATATTGTTCCTCTTTTGAAGACTTCCTTTTCCTTCCTTTCCCCCTGTAAGCAGCCACCGCTGGAGGGAAACATTATTTTAAGACAGCTGTTCACCGGAATAACACAAGAGCAACAATAATGTACTCATTTACTAAACAAAGTTGAATAAATTTTTCCAGGTTGTGAGCGAAAATATCTTAAGGTCTTCCAGGTTTTTAGAGATTTTGTCATTTATCGTGAACGGTAAAACATTCGTCCCTTGAAGCTGATACCATTATAGAAAAGTGTTAATTGCTTAGAAGTTTCATTTATTGGCCGGGCGCGGTGTCTCAAGCCTGTAATTCCAGCACTTTGGGAGGCCGAGACGGGCGGATCACAAGGTCAGGAGATCGAGACCATCCTGGCTAACCCGGTGAAACCCCGTCTGTACTAAAAAATACAAAAAACTAGCCGGGCGAGGTGGTGGCCGCCTATAGTCTCAGCTACTCGGGAGGCTGAGGCAGGAGAATGGCGTGAACCCGAAAGGCGGAGCTTGCAGTGAGCTGAGATCCAGCCACTGCACTCCAGTTTGGGCGACAGAGCGATACTCCGTCTCAAAAAAAAAAAAAAAGTTTCATTTATTGAAGTTCACGTGTTTTTCTCTTAAATTCAGTATGTTGACCTGTGAGTTACAGTCATAAAAGTATTGCAGGAATTATTTACCTCTGAATGAGAAAGCTCAAGATAGTTATATCTCCAGGATCTTTCTTCCTCTTCTGAACTTCCCCCAACCCCGGGACACACACACATTGTTCTGGTTACTTTCCTGATCAAATTCGAGTCTTTCAAAATAGCTTTTGAAATGTCCCAGGAATTGAACACGGTATCTAAATATGAACTGACCAATGTGGAACAAATGGAGTTACCTGTTATCCCCTGGGTTTGGACGCTGCCTTTCTATTAATACTGCTCACAGGAGACAGAGTAGGGACTCGTGTACACTGGCTACGTCTTATAACAGCATTGTGACCTTGGGGAGGCCTTCCTAAGTCTCCACTTCCTGTCCTCTAACATGGTGTTCATATCAGCCTGATTTTGTTACTGGGAAGGTTATGTTATGTAATATATGCCAGCCATTCTTGCAAAGTGCTGTATACAGGAGATCTTGAGTGTGTTTCCCTTTTCCTCTTCTTGAGTAGCTATGTTAGACCGTTCACTTTGGGCATTTGCCCTGAACTAAAATCCCTAAGTCCCTTTCCCCGAGGTGAAACTAAGAGTTTTCTTATTTATCTTGTCTTATTTTTTCAGGGAAAAGATTTTACATCTGTTGAATTTCATCCTTGGTTTGACTACTTTTAAACCTGTTCTTTTAATTACTAAGATCTTTTGAGAATCTTGATGGCTATTTATCCGATTAATGATATTTCCTAATTCATTGTTATCCACAGAATTGATGGCGTGTGTATTCCGTGCCTTCATTTCGTCAATGACAAAACATTTTAAGCAGGTTAATTCTGATGACAGATTTCTGAGGTTGCCTGTAGAGACCATTCTCTTCCGCAATATTGCTCAGAAGTTGAATTTGGTGTCTCAGCCCACTAGGAATTCATCTAACAGTGTTATTATCATAAAATGTTACTACAAACTTGATTAAACTTGTGGTGGAAATTCCATCACATTTTATTCAATTTTAAATTTATTTCTCCAATTTATTTTTAATGCCATGTGGAAATTATATTCCTTAACCATTCTTTTGCATTTGATTAACATTTATGAAATTAACCATTTAAGCAAGTGTTTTTGCTTCGATGAAAGAAAAATGTTTAAAATCCTACTGGATATGAAACTGAAAGTAATGTTTTGTGTTTTTTTGTTTCAAATGAAAGTGTAAATTAAGAATTTGTTGGCAGGGCGCGGTGGCTCACACCTGTAATCCCAGCTCTTTGGGAGGCCGAGGCGGGTGGATCACTTGAGGTCAGCAGTTCAAGACCACCCTGGCCAACATGGTGAAGCCCCGTCTCAACTAAAAATACAAAAATCAGCTGGGCATGGTAGTGGGCAGTTGCAATCCCAGCTACTCGGGAGGCTGAGGCAGGAGAATCACTTGAACTCAGGAGGCAGAGGTTGCGATGAGCTGAGATAATGCCACTGCACTCCAGCCTGGGTGACAGAGTGAGACTCTGTCTCAAAAAAAAAGAAAAGAAAAAAAAAATATATAGAAAAGAATCTTTTGAGAAAGAGCAGAAAGGTAAATGTGCATTGATGCTATTTAATATTACAGCATGTCTGTCGCCCAGGCTGGAGTGCAGTGGCATGATCTCAGCTCACTGCAGCCTCCACCTCCCAGAGTGGAACAATGCTCGTGCCTCAGCCTCCCGGGTAGTTGGGAGGCATGTACCATCACGCCCAGCTGATTTTTTGTATTTTAGTAGAGAAGGGGTTTCACCATGTTGGCCAGGCTGGTCTTGAACTCCTGACCTCAGGTGATACACTTGCCTCGGCCTCCCAAAGGGTTGGGATTACAGGCGTGAGCCACCATGCCTGGCCCAATATTACAGCATTTCTAAAGATGAGGAATTTAGCCTGCTAACACAGAGTGTGTTTATGGGTTTCATTAATTTGTTGAATATTTGACCAGTGCCTGCTGTGTGGAGAGCACTGTGCTCCATCAAAGCTGTGTGCCTATTGTTTCTGACTGCTTACAAACAGTAGGGGTATATTACGTACATGGCATGGCAGCATATACTAGGGGCAGATGAATTGGACAGTCTGTAAATCAGTCGAGTTCAGAAGGAGAGTTTATTCTGTTAAATCCATGGTAGGATAAAGAGATTGAATTTTTAGAGGGGACTATTTATAGTTTCTTGAAAATAATGTTTTATTAAAAACCAGAAGAACATTTAATCTACATAAGCCTTCTTTTAATATGGTAATCTACCCAATAATATTGGGTAAATGTGAATATTTTGAAGGAAAATAATTATGTTTTGGAATCTCAGGTTTCTGTTTATATTTAGGTAAAACAGTGCATAGAGGTTAAAGAAGGTTATATTTGGAGTGAAGTGTGTTTTTTCTCTTTACATTCTATAATCAGTTGATTAGTGTTTAGTCTGTTAAGTACAATCGGATGTCACATAACAAATGATGTTTTGGTCAACAGCAGACCTCATGTAAGATGGTGGTACCATAAGATTGTAATACTCTATTTTTACTGTACCTTTTCTATGTGTAGTTATGTTTAGATACACAAATAGATAACCACTGTGTTACAGTTGACTGCAGTATTCAATACAGTAACATGCTGTGCAGGGTTGTAGGCTAGGAGCAGCAGGCTCAGCCATCTAGCCTAGGTGTGGAGTAGTCTGTGCGTCTAGCTTTGTGTAAGTGTACTCTGATGTTCCCACAGTGACGAAATGACCTAACGACTCATCTCTTAGAACCTGTCCCTATCCTTATGTATGACTGTGTTGAAAGGCTCTTAATTGGATTTGGGAACTCTGTCTCATAGGGATGTTATGAGGATTAGTGACTCTTTGTATTTATTGATCCATTTAAGCCTTACAGCAATTATTTGTAGTAGCTCTTCAGCCTCTGATAGATCTGCCAGTCCACCAACTTTCTTCCAGTATCTCTCCATTAATTCTTTCTGTTTTCACTTCCCTTGTCTATTTTAGATCCATGGTATACCATTTAAGTAGTTGTTTTACAAACACCTGCCACTTCCTTGCCCCTCTTCCCATGATACTAACCTGAAAACCCCCTAAACTGGTTATTAAACATTTAAGTAAGATTTTTGCTACTACCGGTTGAGCATCCTAATCCAAAAATTCAAAATCCATAGTGCTCCAAAATCCAAACCTTTTTGAGTGCTAACACGACACAAGTGGAAATTTCCACACCTCACTTTGTGACAGACTGGTTGTAGTTAAAATGTGGGTGTGCAACATAGTTTATTCAGGATCCCCTAGGGCAAAATAAAATTACCTTCAGGGGGCCTGGCGTGGTGGCTCACGCATGTAATCCCAGCACTTTGGGAGGCCGAGCTGGGCAGACCACTTGAGGCAAGGAGTTCGAAACCAGCCTTGCCAACATGGGAAACCCCCTCTCTCCTAAAAATACAAAAATCAGCTGGGCATGGTGTTGGGTGCCTGTAATTCCAGCTACTTGGGAGGCTGAGGCAGGAGAATTGCTTGATCCCAGGAGACAGAGGTTGCAGTGAACCGAGATTGTGCTACTGTACTCTATCCTGGGCTACAGTGGAGACTCCATCTCAAAAAAAAAAAAAAAAATTGCCTTCAGGCTATGTGCATGAGGTATATATGAAACATAAATGAACTTTGTGTTTAGCCTTGGGTCCCATCCCTAGGATATCTCATGTGTATGCGGATATTCCAAAATCTGAAAGTGTCTGAATTCTGAAACACTTCTGGTCTCGAGCTTTTTTTTGGTGGGGAGCCAAGGACTGAGTTTCCACGGAGGATCTGGCGTGAAAGGAAAGAAGTGGTGATAGGACCAGTACAGACGCTGGGAAAAAATGTGGAGGGTGTGAATACAGAGACGATAAGATTACTGCAGTATGAAGAAGTCTGTATTTGGTGCCAAGTTCCATGGAGATGATTGTAGGAAATGCATACATTTGGTTGCAGTTGATCAGCAGAAGAAGATTGCCAGCGGTATTGACTATTTTGTGAAGTGGCAAAGAAAGCAAGCTAAACTTATGGAGAGGCTGGAAAACCCAGTGAGATAAAATAAGTGATCCAAAACTTATAATTTTGATGAGAAAGGAAAGTTGATATTGTAATCTCTGCATTTTTGGTAACCAACTTGTAGAATGTCTGGAATGCAGAAGAATGTTTCTACAGATGAAGTTCTTTTTTTTTTTTTTTTTTTTGAGGCGGAGTCTTGCTCTGCCACCCGGACTGGAGTGCAGTGGCCGGATCTCAGCTCACTGCAAGCTCCGCCTCCCGGGTTTACGCCATTCTCCTGCCTCAGCCTCCTGAGTAGCTGAGACTACAGGCGCCCGCCACCTCGCCCAGCTAGTTTTTGTATTTTTAGTAGAGACGGGGTTTCACCATGTTAGCCAGGATGGTTTCGATCTCCTGACCTCGTGATCCGCCCGTCTCGGCCTCCCAAAGTGCTGGGATTACAGGCTTGAGCCACCGTGCCCGGCCCAGATGAAGTTCTTAAGAGAGGGAAGGGAAACCCTTTGCTGGTTTTATTTGCTTCATTTAACTGAAGACAAAGTCTCCCTTTTTCTCTGAGGCCATATCAGGACAGCTTTCACAGGCTTTTGATGTGGTTTCTTTTTTTCTTTTACAAAACATACTCTATAAACTACAAAGTAGCTGTGTTTTATGTTGTAAAGAAAGACTTGCTTTCTTCTCCTTTAAAAACAGGCCTACACATATGCAATTTCAGAATAGAAGATGATTCTTGACTTTGTGCTTGCAGAAAGATGGAGACTTATTTTTCCTTATTCCTCCCACTATGTACATCTAAAAACACCGGCCATATATAAAACAAATGTAAGAGTGGGCCGGGTGCAGTGGCTCACGCCTGTAATCCCAGCACTTTGGGAGGCTGAGGCAGGCGGATCAGGAGTTTGGGACCAACCTGGCCAATATGGTGAAACCCTGTCTCCACTGAAAATACAGTAATTAACCAGGTGTGCTGGTGGGTGCCTGTAGTCCCAGCTACTCGGGAAGCTGAGGCAGGAGAATTGCTTGAACCTAGCAGACAGGTTGCAGTGAGCTGAGATTGTGCACCACTGCACTGCAGCCTAGAGAACAGAGCAAGACTCTGTCCAAAAAAAAAAAAAGACTGAAAGATGGAGAAAAGAAAGTAGGCTTGCTTCGTACATTGGGACCACAGAAATGACACCAAACTTAGTTCTGTGGGTTTTCTTTTTGCCTCATGTATCTTTTTTTTTTTTTTTTTTGAGACAGTCTTGCTCTGTCGCCCAGGCTGGAGTGCAGTGGCCGGATCTCAGCTCACTGCAAGCTCCGCTTCCCGGGTTTACGCCATTCTCCTGCCTCAGCCTCCGGAGTAGCTGGGACTACAGACGCCCACCACCTCGCCCGGCTAGTTTTTTGTATTTTTAGTAGAGACGGGGTTTCACCATGTTAGCCAGGATGGTCCCGATCTCCTGACCTCGTGATCCGCCCGTCTCGGCCTCCCAAAGTGCTGGGATTACAGGCTTGAGCCACCGCGCCCGGCTTGCCTCATGTATCTTACACGTTGTGCTGGATAAGCTAGCAGCGCAGGTATAAAAGGGCTCAGACAAAACAAGGCCCAAGAAAAGCCTGCTGTCTGTGGCTGAAAGACCAGGAAAGGGGCAGCCTACGTAGCGGAGAACTTTTCAACGGTGAGTGCTTTCCTTCAGCTAAATATCGCAGGAAACACTGCAGCACCACCCTCACCCTGCTAATCAGGGGTTGGGCAGGTACTTCAGATTCCTACTCATGACAAGCTGGGATGAGATGCTCTTCTCTGCAGGGTTGCTGTCAGAGAAGGCTGGCTGAGGAGTTGGGGTTTTACTTCTGGGTGGTGACAGAGCACAGCCTCCCTCCTGCTAGGATGTCATAAGAGGGACCTTGCAAAACTCAGGAACTTTACTGCTGCCCTGTGGTCATGAGGCCACCCCTCCGTGGTGTGGGGGAGACTGTGTAGGGAGCAGCAGGGAGGCAGCCCTGACTCAGCCTTGGTGGTGGGAGTGGAGGTTTGGGAGGAGGCTGAACTTCCCTTCTCATGCAGGGGTCCGTGGAGGCTGAGTGGGAATCTCAACTTCCACCTCACTGTCCACATCCACCTGGCAGAGGCCTGCTCTAACAGAAGACTTACATCAGATCCTGAGTCTGATACCAAGATTTCAGTGGAAAATCACGTAAAGTATAAACATCTTACTTTCCTCCATGCTTCTTTACCTTCCCCATTTATAACGTAATCATAAGTATTTCCTCCATATACACTGAGAACCACACCACAGTTATGGACAAACCTCACCACACTGATAGGAAAATATCAACCTCAATAAGAAAAGACCACTGATGCCAACGTGGAGATGACACAGACTTTAGAATTATTTAACAAGGACCTTAAAGCAGCGATCGTAAATATGTTTCAATAACCAAGTAACATTCGAGACAAATGACAAATAGCCTCAGGAAGAAAATACAGGATGTACAAAGGAAACACAACATTTTAGAAGGGAAAAATAGAATACGTGAAATAAGTTCCGTGGATGGCTCAGCAGCAGAAAGGAGAGGAAAGAGAAAAGAAGCTGTCAGTTTGAAGACAGAACAACCGAAGTTACCCAGTCTGAACAGCAGAGAGAAAATAGACTGGAAAAAAGTGAGCAGAGCCTCAGGGGCCCGTGGGACTTTAACAGAAGATGTAACATTTGTGTCATCAGAGGTCTAGAAAGAGAGGACAGGGTGGGGGATGTGGAGGTGGGGGAACGTATCTGAAGAAATCACTGCTGTATGTTTCCTAAATTTGGCCATATGCTTTCAGACTCAAGAAGCAGCATAAGCCCAAAGAAGATAAACACAAAGATGCTAAGACACATCCAGGCAAACTTCTGAAAACTGAAGACAGAAGAGTGGTAAGTGAGATACCACTTGACCTGCAGTGGGAAACAATTTGAGTGACAATGGATTTTTTTTTTTTTTTTTTTTTTGATATGGGGTCTTGCTCTGTCACCCAGGCTGGAATGTAGTGGTATGATCTCAGGTCACTACAACCTCTGCCTCCCAGGTTCAAGCAGTTTTCCTGCCCCAGCCTCCCAAGCAGCTGGGACTACAGGCAGCGCCACACCACCCCTGGCTAGTTTTGTATTTTTAATAGAGATGGGGTTTCACTATGCTAGCCAGGCTGGTCTTGAACTCCTGACCTCAGGTGATCTGCCCGCCTCGGCCTCCCCCATGCCTGCTGGGATTACAGTCGTGAGCCACCGTGCCTGGCCTGACGGTGGATCTTGTGGAGGGCACAAGGAAGTGGCAGGACATTTTTCAGGTGCTGAAGGAAAAGGTCTATCAACTCAGAAATTTGTATCAGGTGAAAATTTCCTTCACATGATTTATCTCCAGCTGATCTACTCTGTGAAAATAACAAGTAAAGGAAATTCTCTAAACAGAAAGGAAATGATAAAAGAAATGTCGGAACATCAGGAGGGAAGAACAAACAATGGACAGCAAAAATATCGGTCAATTCAGTATTCATTTATTTTCTAAATTATGTTTGGAATTTGAAGCATAACTGTGGTGTGGTTCTCAAGGTATGCGGAGGAAATGTTTATGATTACATTATAAATGGGGAAAGGTAAAGAAGCATAGAGGAAAGTAAGGTTTTTATACTTTGTGTGAACTGGTAAAATGTTGATAATCAGTAGACTACAATAAGTTGTAAATGTATAATGTAAAACCTAGAGCTACCACTAAAAAAGTTATACAAAAGAGGCAAACTCAGAAATACTGTAGGTAAATAAATATGAAATTATAAAAAATGTTTACCCCAGAAGAAGGCAGGAAAAGAAGGCAAAGGAGAGAAGAGAGGGAGAGAGAATGAATGATACACCATGACCAAGTGCAGTTTATTTTGTGGCTGCAAGGTTGGATCAATATTTGAAAGTCATCAGTGTAACTGGTCCTGTCAGTAGGTCAAAAAAGAAAAGCTACTCGGAAAAAACATGATAGAATTCAGCACTCATTTGTGAAAGAAACCCAGAAAATAAATGAGAGGGAAACGTTTTCAATTTGATAAACGGCATCTACAAAAAAATCTACAGCTAGCATCAAACTTACTATTTTCACCCAAATATTCAGGGCAAAGCAAGGGTGTTTGCTGTCACTATAGTAATTTAAGATAGTACTGGGATTTGTAGCCAAATCAATAAGGTAATAAAAGGAAACAGAAGGCTTACAAACCACAAAGGAAGAAATAAAACTGTCCTTTTTTTTTTTAGATGACATAATAGTTGACATAGAAAATCCCAAGGAATCCACAAAAAATCCTGAAATTTAAGTAAGTTCAGCAAGAATGTACACGTTTAATACATAAAATCCAGTTGTATTTGTACTAGCAGTTAACATGTGGAAACCAAAATAAAAATGCAGTATCATTTAAACTTACACACAAAAAAGAGAGACGTTAGTGTAAAATGGAGAAGATACGTAGGACTTTTTTTTTTTTTTTTGAGGCGGAGTCTTGCTCTGTCGCCCAGGCTGGAGTGCAGTGGCGGCATCTCAGCTCACTGCAAGCTCCGCCCCCGGGGTTCATGCCATTCTCCTGCCTCAGCCCCCCAGTAGCTGGGCGACGCCACCACGCCTGGCTAAGTTTTTGTATTTTTTAGTAGAGACAGGGTTTCACCGTGTTAGCCAGGATGGTCTCGATCTCCTGACCTCTTGATCCGCCCGCCTCCGCCTCCCAAAGTGCTTAGATTACAGGGGTGAGCCACTGCGTCCGGCCTGATACTAGGACTTTTATGCAGAAAAAACCTTGGCATTGAGGAAAGTAAGATCTTAATAAATACTGTACTCATAGATTAAAAGACTCAATAAATATACCATTTCTCCCCAGATTGATGTACAGATTTAACACAATTCCTATCAAGATCCCAGCAAGATTTTTGTAGATATGTAAAAGATTATTCTAAAATGTAAAAGGAAGGACAAAGGACTAGAATAGCTATAACAAAATGGAGAAAGATTTAATAGGAATCACTGTAACTGATTTTAAGACTTATACCATACAGAACAATAATAGAAAGTGCTTGTATTAGTCTATTTTCGTGCTGCTGATAAAGACATACCTGAGATCGGGCAATTTACAAAGGAAAGAGGTTTATTGGACTTACAGTTCCACATGGCTGGGGAGGCCTCACAATCATGGCAGAAGGCAAGGAGGAGTGAGTCACGGAGGAGTGAGTCACATTCTACCTGGATGGCGGCAGGCAGAGAGGGAGAGCTTGTGCAGGAAAACTCCCCCTTATAGAACTGTCAGATCTCGTGAGACTTACTCACTATCACGAGAACAGCACAGGAAAGACCTGCCCCTCCATGATTCAGTTACCTTGCACTGGGTCCTTCCCACAACACATGGGAATTCAACGTGAGATTTAGATGGGGACATAGCGAAACCATATCACTGCTGTTGGTGGAAGGATAAATATGTAGGTCAGTGAAACAAAATAGAGAACCAAGAAAACCCCATACAAATATAGCGAGTTGATTTTTTGACAAAGGTCCAAAGCAGTTCAATCTAGGATGGATCATCTTCAACAAATGGGGCTGGGATAATTGGGTACACAGGTGAAAACAAACAACAAAAAAAGTTGACTTAAATTTTACACCTTATAAAAAGGTCAGTACCATATAGGTAATAAATTTAGATGTGAAACAGAAAACTATAAAAAATTCAGGAGAAAACAGGAGAAAATTTTTGGCCCCTAGGGATTCATGAAAAGTTCTTGTCATGACTTTAAAAGTGTGATGCATAGAAAAAAAATTAACAAAATTAAAGAGGTGTTGTGTTGTGAAAAACTCTGAAAAGCAACAGATTGTGAGAAATGATTTGCAGTTTAACCTATGTGACATATAATTCGTACTATAGAGTATATAAAGAAGTCTTAAATCTCAACACTAAAAAACCCAAACAATACTACTAGAAAATGGGAGTGAAGAGGCACCTCACTGAGGAGGATATGTGGATGACAAGCGCATGAAAAGATAGCGTAGCTGTCAGGGAAATGCAAATTAAGACCACAGTGAGATACTACACACCTAACGGAACAGCTAAATAAAAAAATAGTGACACAGGATGCCTGCACTTGCAGGTTTACACAGCACTGTTCACAATAGCAAAGGTGTGGAATCACCCTGAGTGCCCGTTGACGATGACGACATAAAATGTGCACACACACACACTCTGCGATACCACTCAGCCCTAAGAAGAATGAAATCATGCCATTCGCAGCAACATGGATAGAACCAGAGGCCATTATTTTAAGTGAAATAAGCCAGGCACAAAAAGTTATGTTCTCACTTACGTGTGGGAGCTAAAAAATGTGAACACAGAGAGGTAAACAGTGGAAAAATAGATAATAGAGACTGGGAAGGTTGAGTTGGGGGAGGAGGGAGGCTGAGGAGAAGAGAGTTAAAAGGTGCAAACATACAGTGTGATAGAGGGAATACATTCAGAGCAGGGTGAGTGTCCTTAAGAAAATAGTATTTCAGGCCAGGCGCGGTGGCTCACCCCTGGAATCCCAGCACTTTGGGAGGCTGAGGCGGGTGGATCACGAGGTCAGGAGATGGAGACCATCCTGGTTAACATGGTGAAACCCCATCTCTACTAAAAATACAAAAAATTAGCCGGGCGTGGTGGTGGACGCCTGTAATCCCAGCTACTGGGGAGGCTGAGGCAGGACAATGGCCTGAACCCAGGAGGCGGAGCTTGTAGTGAGTCCAGATCACGCCACTGCACTCCAGCCTGGGTGACAGAGCGAGATTCCGTCTCAAAAAAAAAAAAAAGGTAACAGTATTTACTGGGGTGGTGGACCCCCTAAATAGCTTGTCTTGATGACTATGTGTTATATACATGGCACAAAATTTCTCATATATGACAAACTTGCATAAAAAAGTAGTGACAATACCAAATGCTGGTGAGGATGTAGATAACTGAATCTCATGTGTTGTTGATGGGAACGTAGAATGAAACAGCCACCCTGGAAGATACTGATAGTTCGACACTTTCTTGGAAAAAAACCACAAAACTAGACATGATTAAACATAAGCAATTCTGTTTCCAGGTATACCCAAGAGAAATAAAAGTATCTACATATAACAAGCTTGTGCATTAACATTCATAATAACCTAAAAAATGAAAACAACCAAATGCCTATCAGTTGTATTTGGCAGTGAGAGGGAATACATTACCACTATGCTACAACACAGATGGACTTTGAAATCATTGTCCTAAGTGAAAGAAGCCAGTTGTAATAGACCACAGCATATATTGTATGATTCCATTTTTATGAAATGGCCAGAAAAGGCAGGTTCATATGGAGAGAAAGTAAATTAGTGGTTGTCTAGGGCTAGCTGGGATGTGGGTGGGAGAAATGAGGAGTGAAGGCAAATGGGTGTGGGGTTTCTTTTTGGGGTGATAAAAATGTACAGTTGATTGTGGTAATGATCGCACAACTTCCTGAATATACTGAGTCATTAATAGGTGTCTTACATTGGTGTGTGAGTCATATATCAAGATTTCTTTTAAAGCTAAATATACATTTACCCTGTGACTGAGCACCCTTATCCTTGGGCCGTTTATCCAAAAGAAATGAGAACTTAGGTTCACATAAAACCCTGTATATTATTGTTCATGGCAACTTTATTAGTAATAGTAAAAAAATGGAAAGTATATATAAATATGTGTATATATGTAGATATATTTTGCATCAGGTGAATGGTTAAACAAATGGTTAATGGTTAAATGTCCATACTGTGGACCCTAGCTAGTAATAAAAAGGAAGAAACTTGATACATGCCGAAAATTGGTTGGATCATAGCCATTAAATTGAGTGGAAAAAATCTCAAAAAGGGTGCATGCTCTTTGATCATATTTACGTAACATTCTCAAAATGACAAAATTGTAGAGATGGTTACAGATAATGGTTATCAGGAGTTGAGGGATGGTGCCAGGGAGTTGGAGTAACTAATGGGTAGTGTGGGTGATCTGTATGGTGAGGGGAGTGTTTCGTATCTTGAACATGTGACACCTAAAGGAATTTATGTATGTAATAGAATGACAACTATACACACATTATACTAATGTCATTTTGTTGGTTTAATGAAATTAACAAATTGTAATGTAATGATGTAAGATCTAACCACTGGGGAAATAGGGACCATCTTTGCAACTTCCTGTGAATCTGTAGTTACGTCAAAATAAAAAGTTGAGGCCAGGCACGATAGCTCACATCTGTAATCCCAGCACTTTTGGGAGGCTGAGGTGGGTGGATCAGCTGAGGTCAGGAGTTTGAGACCAACCTGGTCAACATGGCGAAACCCTGTCTCTACTAAAAATACAAAAATTAGCTGGGCATGGTGGTGCGTGCCTATAGTCCCAGTTACTCAGGAGGCTGAGGCACGAGGTTCTTGCTTGAACCTGGGGGATGGAGGTTGCAGAGAGCTGAGATCACACCACTGCACCCCAGCCTGGGAGACACAGCAAGACTCGGGAAAAAAAAAAAAAAAATGGAAACTTCATAACTCACATGACTGTTTTGGTTGAGAGTTACTAGAAGCTTGTGATTAAAGCTTTTAAAAACTGTCCTAAATAATAGGCAAGCTGTCTTCCAGGTTTCTAACATTTTTGGGTTATGCTTGGCTTTTAAAGAGGTTTTCATAACAAAATTTATAATATGAGAGTTCTGCATAGTATGTAAAAAACAGGAAACAAAGCTAAACCGTATATACTCACATTCATATTAGAAGAGATATTTAGAAAAATTCTGTGACTTCCTTGAATTCCAAGGTTAAATATGTTGATTTCTACTATTTTAATTTTAATATTAAAAATAATCTAAATGAAGTAAATTTTTATTTTAATTTTTATTATTATTATTTTTTTGAGACGGAGTCTTGCTCTGTCGCCCGGGCTGGAGTGCAGTGGCCTGATCTCAGCTCACTGCAAGCTCCGCCTCCCGGATTTTCGCCATTCTCCTGCCTCAGCCTCCGGAGTAGCTGGGACTACAGGCGCCCGCCACCTCGCCCGGCTAGTTTTTTGTATTTTTTAGTAGAGACGGGGTTTCACAGTGTTAGCCAGGATGGTCTCAATCTCCTGACCTCGTGATCCACCCGTCTCGGCCTCCCAAAGTGCTGGGATTACAGGCTTGAGCCACCGCGCCCGGCCAAAGTAAATTTTTATAAGTGACAGTATTTTCTCTTAGAAAAATATTTTCAGACTCGGTATTTAGGATTATAATTAGAATGCTTAATAAGCTGAATGGGAAAGATCTTGTTCATGTTATTAATAACCTTTATGGAAGACACTCTAAATTTTTTGTGAATACATTTCATCTCTGTTAAGATACTCTCCTTGGCTGGGCGTGGTGGCTCATGCCTGTAATCCCAGCACTTTGGGAGGCCGAGGCGGGCGGATCACGAGGTCAGGAGTTTGAGACCAGCCCGGCCAATGTGGTGAAACCCTGTCTCTACTAAAAACACAAAAATAGCCAGGCGTGGTGGTGGGCGCCTGTAATCCCAGCTACTCGGGAGACTGAGGCAGGAGAATTGCTTGAACCCAGGAGGCTGAGGTTGTATTGAACCAGAGATCGTGCCATTGCACTGCAACCTGGTGACAGAGTGAGACTCCGACTCAAAAAAAAAACAAGCAAACAAACAAAAACCTCTCCTTTATGTTTAGATAAACTTATTTTTCAAAACAGGCTGACTTGTTTAAAAAGAAGGGAACGGGCCGGGCGCGGTGGCTCAAGCCTGTAATCCCAGCACTTTGGGAGGCCGAGACGGGCGGATCACGAGGTCAGGAGATCGAGACCATCCTGGCTAACACGGTGAAACCCCGTCTCTACTGAAAATGCAAAAAGCTAGCTGGGCGAGGTGGCGGGCGCCTGTAGTCCCAGCTACTCCGGAGGCTGAGGCAGGAGAATGGCGTAAACCCAGGAGGCAGAGCTTGCAGTGAGCTGAGATCCGGCCACTGCACTCCAGCCTGGGTGACAGAGCCAGACTCCGTCTCAAAAAAAATAAAATAAAAATAAAAATAAAAAAATAAAAAGAAGGGAACGCTGGTGATTTTAAAATATTGTAGAAAAGGAATCATTCTATAACAAAGTAAGGAGGTGTTAGGGCTATTGAGTAAGTGAGAGCCATTTGGAAGGAAAGGAATAGCATTTCAGGGATGTGTGTCTGCACCTGGTAATGTCTAGGGAGTTGATAATAAAGAGGGCTGGACACACCAGAAGTAAGGTCTTGCCTTGAGGCACAGAGCTATTGCTGTTGCGTAAGTCGCCAGTGTAACCGTCTACTTGGAATTTAGATGTTTACATAGTCCTTATGTGTATTTTAAAGGTTAGCATATTTTTCCATTATGCTGATATATTCATTTAATAGAACCATCTGCTACTCTTGGGACTTGGGCCAGTCTTTTCTGTAAATGAAGATGATGGAGGCATGTTGGCTTTAGGGAGATTGTGGGTGTGTCCTGCTTTGCCTTCGGCTGCACGTGGGGCAGGCATTCTGTGACAGTGAGGTGCTGAGCTGGCCTGACTATAGGATTGTGTTCATGGGAGGAGGGATCAGTAATAGCAGAAAATCAGCAGGTAATGTTCAAAATAGTAAAATCTGTAGTCGAAAAAAGAAGATATGTATGTAAATATATTACCTAAGATTATAGTAAGTAACGTAGTGATATAATTGGGAGGAAGGATGGATAATAACAGGAAATGAGTAGAAAATGCCCAAAGTGGGTAAATCATAATGTTTACGTTAGAGATTTGAATAACTTAATCACATGTGGTTAGTTTGAATTGAGATATGCTGTAAATATACACGCTGAATTTCAAAGAGGTAATCATAAAATATCCCATTGTTTTTTATGTTGACTATAAAATATTTTAAACGTTGGGTTAAGTAAATCATTAAAAGGAATTTCATATGCTTTTATTTTTAAAAATGTGGACACTGGAAAATTTATATCCATGGTTTGCATTGTATTCCTACTGGATGGCACGAGTCTAGAATGTGTGGTCGAGAATACGCAGTTAACATTGGTTCCCTCGGGGGAGTAGACCGTGCCTCTGTTGGACACCATGAGTCTAGAATGTGTGTGGTCTAGAATACGCAATTAACATTGGTTCCCTCGGGGGAGTAGACCATGCCTAGGGAATGTTGGGTTAAGGGAGAGCTATTTTTTTTTTTTAATTTTAAACTTCTTTTTTTGCCATTTGATACTTAAGATGGTAATGAAATTTGATAAATTACTCCTTTCATAAAGGCTGTGGTCCCTACCTTGAAATATCTTAATTTGTCATATTCTAAATTATATTGTTAATGTTAACCATAGTAAGGAAGCTTGTAATTAGAAGTCATTATCTTGTTCACTGTTTTTCTTTTGTTTCAACTCGCTACATCAGAAACACTGTTTTTTCTTGCTGTTTTTAGCTTATTGCAGGAGTGACCAGGACACTACCTTCTAGAAGTAATGCCCACAGAAAGCGCAAGTTGTTCGACTGCTCGCCAAGCAAAACAGAAGCGCAAATCCCATAGCCTTTCTATACGAAGAACTAACAGCTCGGAGCAGGAGAGGACGGGACTGCCAAGAGACATGTTAGAAGGACAAGTAAGCTGCGACTGATCAGGGCCTTACTGATTGATTGATTTTTGAGACAGAGTTTCGCTTTTGTTTCCTGGGCTGGAGTGCAATGGCGCAATCTCCACCCACCGCAACCTCTACTTCCCAGGTTCAAGCGATTCTGCTGCCTCAGCCTCCTGAGTAGCTAGGATTACAGGCATGCACCACCACGCCTGGCTGATTTTGTATTTTTAGTAGAGACGGGGTTTCACCATGTTGATCAGGCTGGTCTCAAACTCCCAACCTCAGGTGATCCACCCACCTCGGCTTCCCAAAGTGCTAGGATTACAGGCTTGAGCCACTGGGTCCAGGATCAAAGCCTTATTTTAAAGATAGTGATTATGTCTGTAATGTTATAAAAGTAGGCAAATGTGTAAAGGTCTCCAAAGTAGAAAAGAGGTTTGGGTTACTAAAAAAAAGATCACTCCTCCCAAACTCCCCCAAAAAAACTCATTAAAACTTTTGTCAAATACAACAACATACACAGATGGGTTAGCATATGTATACTAAGTAATAACAAATTAAAGTAGGTATGAGAGTTTGGATTAGTTTTATTCTTTGTACAGCTTTGTGGACAGTACAATTCTGGGTTTTCTGTCTCTAATAGTCTCAAGAAAAGGAGAGTATCATATCCTTTTAATGATCTCTTTCTGTTCTCTGAAGAGTTTTTGGAATCAGATCTTTTAGTGACTTGACTTGACTTTATCCTTGTCTCTGCTGCAGTGAGTAAATGTCATCCTTGGATTAAAATGAACGAATTATTTTTGATAAAGATAAGTTTTGCTTATACTTTTTCTAGTTCGTTTATAGCTGATGAAATTCTGTCAGAATTTTTAAAGAGTATTATGAAGCCTAGACACAGTATATGTTATATTAAAATAAACTCTAGATATATCTAATATATGGTTATATATGTCTGTAACTGTATATAAACTTACCACCATTCCTTCACAATTGGAACATATTCATCAGCCATAATGCTGTAGGAAGATAGGGCTTAAACCTGAGAAATTGGCTTCTGTGAATATTGGATCTTATCCTTCCAGGCAGCTGGAAGTCCTAGATCAAGGTGTGGGCAGGGCTGGTCCCTCCTGAGGCCTGTGTCCGTGGCTTGCAGACACTGTCTTCTCCCTGTGTCCTCACAGAGTTGTCCCTCTGTGCGTGTCTGTGTCCTAGTCTCTTCTTATGAGGACCCATCACACCGGAGGGCCCTCCTTTATGACCTCATTTTACTCTCACCACCTCTTTGAGGGCCCTGCTTCCAAACTCAGTCGCATGCTGAGGTCCTGGGCTTTTGGACTTCAGCATGGGACTTCTAGGGGACCCCGTTCAACACAGCACTTAGGAGACAGCAGAGCTGAGTGGCAGGACTCCTGTGGTGGTGGCAGTGTCTGTATCTGTATCTGTGCTGTCTGATGTGGGAACCACCAGTCACATGTGGCTGCTAAGCGCTTGAAATTTGGCCAGTGTCCCAGGACATGAAATTTTAATTTTTAAAACTTTAAGGGCCGGGCGCGGTGGCTCAAGCCTGTAATCCCAGCACTTTGGGAGGCCGAGACGGGTGGATCACGAGGTCAGGAGATCGAGACCATCCTGGCTAACACGGTGAAACCCCGTCTCTACTAAAAAATACAAAAAAAGTAGCTGGGTGAGGCGGCGGGCGCCTGTAGTCCCAGCTACTCGGGAGGCTGAGGCAGGAGAATGGCGTGAACCCGGGAGGCGGAGCTTGCAGTGAGCTGAGATCCGGCCACTGCACTCCAGCCTGGGCGACAGAGCGAGACTCCGTATCAAAAAAAAAAAAACAACAAAACTTTAATTACATTGAAATTTACGTAGTCAGATGTGGCAAGTGGCTACCCTATTGGACAGTGTGAGTGAGCAGTCTCAGATAGGTTTTCCTAATTTGTAGGTTCACGTGCATTTCTAGCAGTGGAAACCCTGCAGCCTCCTCTGCTGGCATATTCTAGAGTTGTCTCCCGCCTGGGGTGAATGTGTTCTCCTCTGGGCCCTGAATGCCCATTCTCCTTTGTGACACGGCACAGGCGGTGACTGCATCTCATGGTAACCCTCACGAAGGTAGCTCAGAGGTCTCCAAGCTGCATGGCCTCGTCCTCTGCCCCACCTTCAGCCTCTGTGTCTCCCACGCTGGCTCCCTAGACGGAGCTCATTTGTTTAATGAGCAGTGATTTGGAGTGGGACCAGCCAGCATGTTCTGTGAGTGGCCAGCGTGAGGTGCTCTGCCTTCCCACTGTGGTGGGTGGGAGAGAGCGGTGGTGTCTGCTGCACGCATGTGGCATGGTAGGTGTGAGGGGCGATCTCAGAATGGAGGTGTTCATTAACGTAGGAGTGGTCTCGTTCTGGACAATGTAGAGTGATGCCCTTTCAGTTGTTGAGGAGCAGCAACATAGAAGAGAGGGCAGATGAGTCTGAGGGAGATTAGGTTTAACTTTATATGTCTCAGATTTGCCAGTCTGAAGGAGTTTAGAAAGCCAGGTTTGCGCAGGCATGGGAGGTCTGTCATTGCCGAGAGCTGCGACGTCCACATGCACACAGTGCTGGCTGCGGCCTGAAGAGCTGGCTGCTCCCTACACGTGTGCGCCGTGGCTTTCAGGTGTGTGTTGGTGTCGATGTGATGAAAATTCATTTAAAAGCTTTGCTGAGTCATAGCAGTGGTGTCTTGAGTTTTGTTAAGTGGTACCGAAAATTCGACAACTCGTTTTAGAGTCCGTGAAATTGAATGGCACAGAAAGGGAGAACTGATGGAAAAGGTTGAAAGTCGTTGTGTAAGCGTGCTCTTCCTGGGCTCAAGTTACCCTCTAATGGGAAAGTCCTCATTTTGCTGTGCATTGTGTTTCTTGATTATAAAGTGAGGTTAATGCTGACTTCTCAGCTTTCTTTGCCATAGCAATTCCTTTTTCTAAAAAATTATACTTTAAGTTCTGGGGTACATGTGCAGAACATGCAGGTTTGTTACATAGGTATACACGTGCCATGGTGGTTTGCTGCACTCATCAACCCATCACCTACATAAGGTATTTCTCCTAATGCTCTCCCTCCCCCAGCCCCCCACGCCCCGACAGGCCCCGGTGTATGATGTTCCCCTCCCTGTGTCCATGTGTTAGCAGTTACTTTTATATTAGTATGCACTTAATATTCAAGTATATATGACATGATGTAATTAGTTGCTGAACAATATGAGCCTTAAAACATGACGGGTATAGATGAGTAGGAACTGATTCTGTAGGAGGAGATTGGCCTTGTGTAGGAGCCAGAAGGGCTTCTGAGGATGTGATGTTCGTGGGGAGGGATAGTCACAGAGAGGGAATGGGGCATGCGGAAGCCACAGGGCAGGGAAGATACTAATAGCGATTCTCAGTTCAGTGCAAGCTTATGTTTCGTAGTTATTGGAACTTCTTTTTTTTTTTTTTTTTTTGGAGACGGAGTCTTGCTGTCATCCATGCTGGAGAGCAGTACTATGACCTCGGCTCACTGCAACCTCTACCTCCCAGGTTTGAGCAATTTTCCTGCCTCAGCCTCCCAAATAGCTGGGATTGCAGGCACCTGCCACCACTCTTGGCTGATTTTTGTTTTTTAGTAGAGACGGAGTTTCACCATGTTGACAGGCTGGTCTCGAACCCCTGACCTCAGGTGATCTGCCCACCTTGGCCTCCCAAAGTGCTGGGGTTACAGGCGTGAGCCACCGTGCCTGGCTGGGACATCCTTTTTGATGGCCTAGTTTTAATTTTGATTGTTACATTTTCCTTCCTTTTTTTTCGTGTTCTTCATTGGTTTTAGAAGGATGTTTAGAGGCTATAGTACCAATTCTGTAGATTCAGTATTTAAAGTAGTACATATATATGTGTGTGTGTGTGTGTGTAGTTTGTGAAATTTATGTGAGAAATCTGTGATAACTGTAAAACTCACATTGCTAAAATGCTGTCATTTTTCCTTAAAATTTCTGTCTTTTAAGTTAATCTCAGAAGGATTTAATAAATATTGTGCATCTTTTTTAAAAGTTTACAACTCGGCAGGGTGCGGTGGCTCACACCTGTAATCCCACCACTTTGGGAGTCCAAGGCGGTGGATCACGAGGTCAGGAGAAGGAGACCATCCTGGCTAACACGTCGAAACCCCGTCTCTACTAAAATTACAAAAAATTAGCCAGGTGTGGTGGCGGGTGCCTGTAGTCCCAGCTACTTGGGAGGCTGAGGCAGGAGAATGGGGTAAACCCAGGAGAAGGAACTTTCAGTGAGCCAAGGTCACGCCAGCCTGGGCGACAGTGCGAGACTCCATCTCACAAAAAAAAAAAAAAAAAAATTTACAACTCATCAGAATAAAAAAGTTTATGCAAATATGTAAATTTGAAAAGTCCCATAGAAAGGTTAAGGATCAGCCGGGCGCAGTGGCTCACGTCTGTAATCCCAGCATTTTGGGAGGCCAAGGCAGGCGAATCACAAGGTCAGGAGATTGAGACCATACTGGCCAACATGGAGAAACTCCGTCTCTACTAAAACTACAAAAATTAGCTGGGTGTGGTGGTGCGCGCCTATGGTCCCAGCTACTGGGGAGGCTGAGGCAGGAGAATTGCTTGAACCTGGGAGGCGGAGCTTGCACTGAGCAGAGATCACACCACTGCACGCCAGCCTGGGTGACAGAGCGAGACTCCGTCTCAAAAAAATAAAAAGGTTAGGTATTAAAACACTATTTTAGAAATATTTGATGAGGATTTTTTTGAAAATTACTCTGGGTGTTGGGATTAGGGGACACATACCAAATAGTACATAGGCCATGTCCTCAGGGAGGTTGGAGTGGCACGTGGCTGTATCTAGCAGGCTCCTGTTGACTAGTGGGTTCAAGCAGTGAGTGCCTGTGATATGTTTAGTGCCCAGGACCTGCTCAGTTGCTGGACCACACTTGACAATGTCGCTCCTTCCCTTCGCCTTCCCAGGGGTGTGGGAAACACACAGGCATGAAGAACGTGGCCCAGGTGGGAAATTAAAAGTTAATGTTTTCACTCAATTAATAAGACATTTGGCTCTTTTTTGTGAGATTTTTCTTTTTCTCCTCTTCACAACACTCTTGTAGGTGTTCTGTAGAGTGACGGGAAGAGTGACTGTGCTTTTGCTTGAAGTGCAGTGGGCATGGCGGGAACTCTGCAAAGGTGCCTCTTTTCTGAGGGTCTAGCAGATGAAAATACTCGTAGGATAGTGTCTGATGGCACTCAGAGACTGTTTATAATAGTTCATTTATGGGAGCTGCTGCCTTTCTCTACAAATTTGGAAGTTTTAAAATAAGGTAGGTTTATGTCCTCTCTTGAAAGGGAAAAATTGTATTATTTTGAAGGAGTGTCTGTTTTTAAATCCCCTATCACACTAGGTAGCCATTTATACAATTTGATTCATAGCTTCCTTGGCAGAAATTTGGAACTTTAAACTCTTTAAGCATTTTATGTATGAAAATATATAATAATAAAAAACAAGAGTTTAGAATAAAAGATAATTCACTTTGGAAAAAGTTTAGAGTTTTTCATTCATTCATTCATTCATTCATTCATTTTAAACAAAGTCTTCTTCTACAGGATTCTAAACTGCCTTCCTCAGTTCGCAGTACACTTCTGGAACTGTTTGGCCAAATAGAAAGAGAATTTGAAAACCTTTATATTGAAAACTTAGAATGTGAGTATCTCCTATTTTAATATATTTTTATAGCTTTACCTATCCATAGGAATCTTTGAAAGTCAAATTTATGAATTGACATTCATCACTATATTAGTTTTCTGCTCTGCTGTAGCAAACTTAAACTTAATTTTAGTGGCTTAAACTAACATAGATTTGTCATCTTGCAGTTCTGTGGGTCTGGTATGATTCCCACGAGGCCACAGTCGGGTGCTGGCCAAGCTCCACTCCCTCTGGAGGCTCCAGGGAGGAATGTTCCTTCGTATTTGGATTGTGACAGAATTCAGTTCTTTGCAATTTTAAGACGGAGGTCTGTGTGCTGCACTCCTTGGCTCCTGGCCCTATCCCTCTTGCTGGAGTCCTGCTTGCTCTCTGACCCGCCCTCTGAAGGACTGGGCTCCAGGATTGGGCTCCAGGGTAGTCCAGGCGCATCTCCCACTGCAGAGTCCTTGTGCCTGTGCTGGGTCCTGTTCACAGGTTATGGACTTAAGGCACGGGCATCTTTGGGGATTCATCATCCTGCTTACTGCACCGACCAGTCCAAATTGTGATTTTATAAAAAGCACATGGATCTTGGCCAGGCGCGGTGGCTCACGCCTGTAATCCCAGCACTTTGGGAGGCTGAGGCAGGTGGGTCACGAGGTTGGGAGATCCAGACCATCCTGGCTAACACAGTGAAACCCCGTCTCTACTAAAAATACAAAAAAATTAGCTGGGCGTGGTGGCGGGCGCCTGTAGTTCCAGCTACTCGGGAGGCTGAGGCAGGAGAATGGCGTGAACCCAGTGAGCCGAGATGGCGCCACTGCACTCCAGCCTGGGTGACAGAGCGAGACTTTGTCTCAAAAAACAAAAATAAAAAGTAAAAAATAAAAAATACATGGACCTTATAATTTTCCCTACACCAAGTACACCATGAATTGAGAAAACATTGATTTACCTTTTTATTAATATACCATCATTTGAAAATTGATGCATATACTATATCTGACTTATTAAAGGCATATCAAAACAATTTTGAATTAGCTTGGCTTTAATTTTTCTTTCTCTTTTTATTTTGGGAGTAATGCCCATATATGCTTAAAAATTTATCAAGCAGTGTAAAAAGAAATCTGCCATTACCCCTCATGCCCATTGCACTCTTCAAAGGAAGACATTTTCTGCATGTTTTTGCTTTTGGTTCTTTTGGTGGTTAGTCCTGTAAATGTAAGAGATTGTCTTCTGGTTTTAGATCTATCCGCTTTAGTGTTAGTGCTTCACAGTGAAATAAACAGGTCCTTTTTGCTGCTCTATTACTTGCCAGTTTTTCTTTTTCTAGGGTTTGTGTTTGTAAAATTTATATATATAAAGACAGTGTCTCACTGTGTTGCCCAGGCTGGTTTCAAACCCCTGGGCTTAAGCCGTCTTCCCATCTCGGTCTTCCAAAGTGCTGGGATTGTAGGTGTGAGCCACCACACCCAACCTATAAAATTTGTATTACACAGATGTAACTATAATCAAGTCTTTCATGCTTTATCTACAGGTTGATTCCAAAAGTTGAATACTAACAGAGCATTTCCATTGTTAAGCTGTTTTCACTCTGTAACTAAGTGGTGTGGTTGGATGAATAATGAAGAGAATATAATCCTATGTCATTTAAACTTTGCTGTTGGAAAATTTAATGTTAATACAGGATTCTCCTTTTTAAAGAGTCCACCTTTACAATTCATAGCGGGAAAAATTTCAACTTTTTTTTTTTTTTTTTTTTTTTTTGAGACAGAATCTTGCTCTGTCACCCAGGCTGGAGTGCCGTGGTGCGATCTGGGCTCACTGCAACCTCCGCCTCCCAAGTTCAAGCGATTCTCATGCCTCAGCCTCCCAAGTAGCTGGGATCACAGGCACCCACCACCACGCCTGGCTAATTTTTGTATTTTTAGTAGAGAAGGGGTTTCGCCGTGTTGGCCAGGCTGGTCTTGAACTCCTGACCTCAAGTGATCTGCCTGCCTCGGCCTCCAAAACTGTTGGGATTACAGGCATGAGCTACTGTGTCCAGCCCAGAATAATGTTTTTAACTGTGCAGAATCAAGCACTATGGAACCTGTTGAAGTGCAGGCGCTATGACACCCTGATAGCTGTGTCTTCCACAGTGTGGCAAGTGTGTGAGCTTTTATTTTTGGAATGGTATCTCGAGTGATTTCTTTAGTTTTTTGAGAACTCTATGAATTGTGATCTTGCTTATTAGAATATTATTCACGTCTTTGTTTATGTAATACTAATATATAACATTTTTTCTGTGTGCAAGTTTTGGAAGTGGTGAGTACACTTAAGCATAAAAACATACTTTACAGTTTTGAAAACTTTTTTCTTCCCAGTACGTAGAGAAATCGACACTCTTAATGAACGTTTAGCTGCTGAAGGACAAGCGATTGATGGAGCAGAGCTGACTAAGGGCCAACTCAAAACAAAAGGTGAGGTGAATTCCCGTGAAAGTCTTGTCCTGCAGATTATATATGCAGGAAATTTGGAATTTAGTGAAGGACTCTGGCTGGTTTGCGTTTTGCTGTCAGCAAACCTTGAACTATCTAATTCAGGTGTGGGTCTAAGAGAATAAGAGGCTCGGTTCTTGTTCCTGTTCCGCCATGGCTCTGTGTCACTAAGGTCAGACGAGCCCTTCTGGGCCCCCTTTCTTCCTGTGCGAGACACAAGACCCATTTGCGAGGCTGTGAGTCTTTGATTGTGTGATTGTGTTTGATTGTCACTCTCTGTCCCTGCAGCCAGTCACAGCACCAGCCAGCTCTCCCAGAAACTGAAGACCACTTACAAGGCTTCCACCAGCAAGGTATGCAGGCCACTGGCTCTCGAGCCATCATGTGGTGGTTAAGGTGTGCAAATACTTACTTTAAGTCGCATATTTTCCAATTAGAAAGGCATAGTAGAAAAACATAAATGGTTTTAAGGGAAATTTAGTTTTTTAAAGGAATGTCCTTACTGGGCATGGTGGCTCATGCCTGTAATCCCAGTACTTTGGGAGGCCAAGGCGGGCGGATCACTTGAGGTCAGGAGTTTGAGACCAGCTTGGCCAACATGGCGAAACCCTGTCTCTACTAAAAATACAAAAATTAGCCGGACGAGGTGGCGGGTGCCTGCAATCCCAGCTACTTGAGAGGCTGAGGCATGAGAATCGCTTAAACCTGGGAGGTGGAGGTTGCAGTGAGCTGAGATTACACCACCACACTCTAGCCTGGGCAACAGAGTAAGACTCAGTCCAAAAAAAAAAAAAAAAAAAAAAAAAAATGTCAGTATGCAGGCGTTTACACAGTAACTTACCCTAGTACCCACAGGGATTAATATATGATGTTTTAGTAAATATATTGTCTTTAGAGGGAATATATAATTTCTGTTGTTAATTGGCTTAATATAAGGGATCAGAATTTGGAGGAAGCTAATAAATAGGTACAAATTAGTGAAAATTATGTTCTGAGCTTGTACATTTTAGTTCATTATGTTTTTTCCCTCAGTTTCCTAAGTGTGATCAGGAAGTGAAGGTCTGTCTCTGAGACAAATAGGGATGTTCATGGTGTTTTGTATTTTCTTAAAGTATCTCGTGCTGACCTTCTTAAAGTGGCAAAGGTTTAAATGTTTGGAAATTCATTTGTCTATGATGAATTACTACTATCAAGTGATATTTTGAGGTAATTTTGTATGCGTCTGTACTTTGGCATATTTCAAGGATACAAAAGATAAACTGAAATTTTCAGTGATCCTGCTATGATGGTGTAAGTAGTTCTTATTAGCTTTTTATTTTTCCAATCTGTTTCCTTGAGTTTAAAGTTATTTAGCATGACATCTATAGTAAGATTAACTACAATTAATAGAGCAAATTCAGTCCTTCTGCCATTTGTCCTCATGTGATAGTCTTTGGTATTTCTTTGTTATTCAAAATAAAATTGGAAATTCCTGGTATTTTCTACTGCATTTCCTTTGATAACATCTAGAATGTAAGTTGCTAATTTATTTTTTTGGCCATGTAATATCTAGCTTATGCTTACAAGTTTTGAACTTTTTAATAAATTAACTTGAAGCATTTTCTTCATAATGAAGTGTGAAATTATGTTCTTCCTCATTTAATTTCTTGTTATATTATCTTGGATTATGTTGCTTTTTCTGGTGTGTAGAGTTGTATGTATACAATGTATGGTCTTGGAATTCCAAAACTATCTCATTATTACTGAAGTAGAGGAAGAAATGATTATATAAAGTTGTCCTTTACCATGAGCAGTGAAAAATAAGATTTGGACAAGGGTAAGGATATGTATAGTAATGCTTTGCTTTAAAAAACGTATTAGAGATATTGGCCAGGCACGGTGGCTCAAGCCTATAATCGCAGCACTTTGGGACGCCGAGGCAGGCGGATCACGAGGTCAGGAGATCGAGACCATCCTGGCTAACACGGTGAAACCCCGTCTCTACTAAAAATACAAAAAAATTAGCCGGATGTGGCAGGCACCTGTAGTCCCAGCTACTCGGGAGGCTGAGGCAGGAGAATGGCATGAACCCGGGAGGCGGAGCTTGCAGTGAGCCGAGATTGCGCCACTGCACTCCAGCCTGGGTGACACAGCAAGACTCTGTCTCAAAAAAAAAAAAGAAAAAGTATTAGAGGTATTTAAAGCCCAGCCATTTTAGGTACTAGAAATTCATCTGAATTTATAAGAAGCATATTACTAATGATCTTCATAGTTTTTGCACACTACCTATACCCATTGTAAAAAATAACTATGAAAATGTAAGACATCTGAAGATTGAAGAAATAATTTGGTAGCAATATATTCTGATTTGTACTACAGTGTGGATTTTTGGTACCAAAGCTAAGCATGAATGTGACAAGAGAAAGGCTACACAGTCTAGATTTATTACTTTCCCTCCTTCTGACCCAGAGCAATGAAAAGCAAGTAGCGTGCCGGGTGGGATGGCGGGAACATAAAAGTGTGTTACGTGAACGCTGAGGAGGTTTTTCCCCTTCTTGGTGGCTAATGAGATTTCTGATGCCTATGTGGGAGGGAAGTGAGGCAGTCTAACCTGCAGCCCACTTTAAAGAAACTTATAAAAATCAGAAAGGGCTTTTTCCACAAAGAAAGATACTTATCTTCTCAAAAATATTTACAGACATTTTCACAGCAGTGCTTTAGATTGCGCCTCAGTTAAAATGATCCGGGATGACGGGCGTGAGCATCAATTTGCTGCTTCATTCTGCTGCTTTTCTGTTATGAACGTTTCCTCTAAGTAATTCAGTCTGTTTTGGTGGGTCTCTTGGTAATGACAACTAAATCAGCATTTTTAAGGAAAAAGAGTTAAGGTAATAGATGGTCAGAGTGTGATGGGCATTTTGGAAGCAACACATGAGAAAATATTTGAAAACGGCACATAATCTCCTGCACAGCTCCAGCAGCAGTGCAGTCAGAGCCTCCGGAAAGGAGCCACTCTGTTCTTAACCCTGGGAATGCAGCAGGTGAAGAATGTAGCTCTAATAGTTTGTTTCTTATAATACTGTTATTAATGTTAGAAGTGGTGAGAGACTTGGAAAATGAAATGTAGTATAATACTGTTATTTATGTTAGAAATGGTGAGAGACACGGAAGATGAAATTTACTACAATACTGTTATTAATGTTAGAAATGGTGAGAGACTTGGAAAGTGAAATTTACTACAGTATTGTTATTTATGTTAGAAATGGTGAGAGACATGGAAAATGAAATTTACTACAATACTGTTATTAATATTAGAAATGGTGAGAGACTTGGAAAGTGAAATTTACTATTATACTGTTATTTATGTTAGAAATGGTGAGAGACTTGGAAAATGAAATTTACCACAGCTTATTATGGTGGGAGGTTGTGTATGTCCTTTAATTTCACTCCCTGCTAAAATGTTATAATATTATTTAACATCTGAATGACACATTCTATAAGCAAAAGCATTTCCCATGTGGTGGAGGCATAATTTTGCGGGATTGAATAGGATATTAGTGTTCAGAAAGGAAAGAGGATAGTGATGGGTTTGAGGTTGAACAAGTGCTTTTGCAATTCCTGTGACCAGTTCCAGTGGAAATTCTTTCTGTTACTGCTGAAAACGTTGGCCTCTTCCTCAGCCTTTTATGTCGTTGTGTCTGGCGAGAATAACTCGAGGATGCAGACCCAAATCGATGTGACAGTGGGTTGTGCTTTCATGGCTTAGGAAGAATGAATTTAGATCTGTTTTTCAGGGCTGTGCCAAATCAGTGTTTAAAACAAGTTGTGTAATGCCACTGATTTTTGTTTTTCACTTAATTTTTTTGTTTTATTCTGAAAAGTCTACATTATTCTGATTTACTTGACCACTGGACAGCTGTTTTCTTACCCAAGAAAAATTTAAAAAGCAAACTGCAGAAATCGTTGTGTTGAATTAGTTTCTTCCTCACTCACTTCATATTTTTCCTGACAAGAGGACATGAGAACTGTCTGCTGTGTGTGTCGTCATTCGAGACGATGCCTTTCTCTGGTCCGTGCTGTGTTCGCGTTGCCTCCTGCTGGACTGAGCATGTCCGAAAGGCCAGGGGCCCACGGCCACGCTGCTCTGCATCCTCATAGCCGGTGCCTGCTCTGAGCAAGCGCCCAGTCTCGGACAAACCGGCACACCTGTTAGTGTCACCTTTTGATTCCTCCCCACCACGGGCTTTTTTCCACTTGATGATATGTGGTTGGTGTAAATTCTCAAAAACAGCAAAATGTGAACATGTACAGCAATCGGTGTCATTAGCTACAGTTAAGGGTTTGTGATGTCCTTCCTGACTTTTTCGTGTCTGAGTGGCTAGCTAATGATTTGTTTTTTTAAGAATTTGGAGATTTTGTCTGATGGTTTGGGTTTCGGGGAGAGTGACCTGAAACACCTAAATCTACCCTTCTGCAGTGAGACCTTCCATGACTGGCTGTCAGACTGAGGTGGGGGAGCCTCCACAGGTCGCTGTGAGAGCTGTACGCGTTCTCTGTGATATGAGCTGAACCGCCAGCCTTTCCACACAGGGTGTTTCAGCTCACACTTGCGCTGTGTTCCTTGATGCTTTAACTGTCTTAGTCAGTGATTTGTACATTTTCCAGGATGTCTTTTTCATTTTCTCTTTCTTGACTTAGAAAAATTTACTTCAGTAAATTGCTTCATGAGACTTCTCATCTCGGTTTCAGATTGTCTCCAGCTTTAAGACCACGACATCGCGAGCTGCCTGCCAGCTCGTGAAGGAGTACATCGGCCACCGGGACGGCATCTGGGATGTCAGCGTGGCCAGGACACAGCCAGTGGTGCTCGGGACTGCGTCGGCCGGTGAGTTGCACACAGACCTGGCCAGTCTGCGGAAGCATGTCTGTGCCTGATGCCTGAGTGACGGATGTTCACTTTTCTGTGACAGAGGAACCCTAGATGCAAAAGTGTCCTGGAGGAGTCACTGGAACCAACACATTAGCCCTTGGTGATGCTTAGTGCTGCGGCCCGCAGTCCTGCATTCTGTGGTCTTGTGAGAGGGTGTCTGGCTGCACCCTGCATTCCGTGGTCTCGTGGGAGGGTGTCCGGCTGCACCCTGCATTCTGTGGTCCCATGGATAGATGTGCATCTGCACCCTGCATTCTGTGGTCCTGTGGGTGGGTGTCCGGCTGCACCCTGCATTCTGTGGTCCCGTGGATAGATGTGCTTCTGCACCGTCTTTTCCAGGTCCCCGTGGGTAGGGCGTTGCAACTCATAGTGAACCAAGTATCTGAGGAAAGAAATATTTGTTTGGAATTGATTTAACTTAAATGTGTTGAGGAATCACTATTCCAATTATTCGTTTTCTTTTTTTTTTGAGATGGAGTCTTGCTCTGTCGCCCAGGCTGGAGTGCAGTGGCGCGATCTCGGCTCACTGCAACCTCCTCCGCCTCCCAGGTTCAAGCAAATCTCCTGCCTCAGTCGCCCAAGTAGCTGGGACTACAGGTGCCTGCCACCACGCCTGGCTAATTTTTTTTTTTTTTTTTTTTTTGTATTTTTAGTAGAAGTGGGGTTTCACCGTGTTAGCCAGGATGGTCTCAATCTCATGACCTTGTGATCTGCCTGCCTTGTCCTCCCAAAGCGTTGGGATTACAGGCGTGAGCCACCGTGCCTGGCCCTCTTTTTCTTATCCACAGCCAAGTGTGTTTCTGATTGGTAGATGTATTTGACTTTTTTTCCACAAGTGGAGTACAGCTGAGGGGCAGTGCTGTGGTACTCACTGAAAGTGAACACTACATGGGCACGTAGCCAGCAGTGGAGGCTGATGGCCTCCCCCAGCCGGAGTTTGCCCACAGAGTCACAGGGGCAGAGTGTGGAAAGCGACCCTTTGTTTTCTCAAAAAAAGATATTTTATGAAAGCTGTCTAAGGTGGTATAATACCCCTTCAGATAAAAATTGTTCATATTAAAAACGGTGCTCATTGAAAATGCCGTCCCAGCTTGTGAGACGTTGATCAGTCACTGGACTCTGCTTGTTAGAGGCAGAAGTGAACGTGATAAACCACTTGAATAGCGAAGAAAGTTCTTGCTTCTCTTTGAAACTGTTTTCATGGATGAGTGCCTTGGATTCTTTGGAAATCATAGTTTAAAAAAAAGAATAGAAGGGTCCTTTCTGATATTTCAGAAATTTCATTTGGCTAATTGGCGCTTATTTCTCAGATTTTTCCATTAAATCTACTTTAAAAAGTAATGGCTATAGGAGAAAGGCCCGAATATCCTAAAGAAATGCTTATCTCAACAGTCATAACTGGATTTGGATGCCGTTTGAATTTGAACGCTGGATGTTCTGGAACATTTTAATACTTTAATAAAATAATGAAACTGTGATGGAAATGACCTCTGTCTGTAATTTTCCAGCATGATGCAGCCAGCCTGATAGTAAAGTAGGAAATCGAGTCTCTGGTTGTCCATTAGCTGACTTCGTGGCAGGTCACAGCTTTTCCCATTTGGGAAATGTTTTCTCTGATCAGTTGAAGTGTACAGAGTAATAGAATCAAAGGTACAAGACATATCAGTGGTAGTGTAACTTCCCATTGTTAGAGTATTTGTCTTATTCTTTCATTTGAAAAACCGTAAACTGATGATAGCTAAGTTCCGACTTCTTCATTTCCATCTTGCAGATCACACGGCTTTGCTGTGGAGCATAGAGACAGGGAAGTGCCTAGTCAAGTACGCAGGCCACGTGGGCTCAGGTAAGCACTGCCTAAGGAGTGCCGTAGCCAGAGGCCATTGCCTCCTCCAGTGTGTTTTTAAAATCGTGCACGGTAAAGCCAGCTGCAACTTCGTAGGAAGCTTTACCGTTTCGGTTGCCAAGGGACAGTGTGGTTTGTTCAGAGACTGGGACAACTCTGTGTCTTGAGCTTGTACGGGCTTAATAACAGGGAAAAGCTTAACTCCCTAAACAATGTACGTATCGTCTTAGTCTACATTTTATTTAATGTTTTATATAAACCATATGTAGGAAATTTTGTAACTGAAATGTGTGCATTATTTATCACAAAGTGTCTGTTTTAGAGACTTACTTTTGATGTAGTGATAACTTGGATGTATTCAATAAAGGATACTCCATGAATGTGCTTGCGTGCCTGTAGTTAATGCTGTCCACGTAGTTAATGCTGTCCACGTAGCTCTTTTCTGCCTTTTCACTTAGAGCTGTGTGTGTACCAGTTTCCTGACCAGCTTTCGTTTCTGTTTCCTCTCGCACGTGGTATGTGGTTCCTTCCCCCGCAGTGCCCTCTTCACCTGCTCACTCGCCCTCCCTCACACCCTCCACGCTGCCAGGCTGAGAGGTGGCATCACCTGTGTGCACAGAGGGACAGGTGTGGGTGGTGCCCGTGGCTCTGCGCACCTGTTTGCCCATCCCCAGGGCCCTGATGAGCTATGGACCCCTCCCCTCCCCTTTCATAGGACCTCCTCTCCTTCAGCCATTCCTGCTGTCACCGTGTCTTCTCTTTCTTGCCCTGGACTTTTCCTCTTAGCATGTAGACAGGCTGGCACCTTTCCCGTGTTAGATGCCCGCCTCCATGCTGCTTTCTTACCTATCTTCCTCCCCTGGCATCCCACAGACTGGCTGGGGTGCCACAGTGTCATCTACAGTTTTCTAGCAGTGCCTGATGTGTGTGTGATCGGTGCTCAAATGTAGAGCAAAACGCTGTTACAGGAACAAGTGCTGTATTGTTTCCTCATTCAAATTTCCTCTTCAAAAACGTTAAAAAAATTAAATATATATGCATAGGCTAAAAACTTAAGACTTGAAAGTCGAAATGACTCCTCGATCCCTGGGCTGCAGAATGGATGTTGTGTTAGCAGGCATGAAATAACATTCATCTTGTACATCTCCATCAGAGCTCTTGGGTGAGCAGGTGCATTGTCAATGAGCTAGTTGTATTTTGAAAGTTGTAGGTCTCAATGGTAGGCTTAAAATACTCAGTCAACAATGCTGTCATCAGATGTGCTGTCATCAGATGTGCTGTCATCCATGCTTTGTTGTTCCATTTATGGAGGACAGGTAGAGGAGATGTAGCATGATTCTTAAGGGCCCTAGGATTTTTGGAATGGCAAGTGAGCATTGACTTCAGCTGAAAGTCACCAGTCACTTTCGCCCCTAACAACAGTCAGCCTGTCCCTTGACGTTTCAAAGGCATGGATGTCTCCTCTCTAGCTATGAAAGTACTAGACGGCATATTCTTCCAATATAAGGCTGTTTGTTTGCATTCAAAACCTGTTGTTTAGAGTAACCATCTTCACCAGTGAGCTCAGCTGGATCTTCTGGAGAACTTGCAGCTTCTCCGTCAGCACTTGCTGCTTCACCTTGTACTTTTATGTTGTGCAGACGGCATCTTAAACGTCATAAACAACTCTGCCAGCTTCCAGCTTTTCTTCCGCAGCTCTATCACCTCTCTCATCCCTCATGGAATTGAAGAGAGCCAGGGCCCTGCTCTGGATTAGGCTTCGGCAAAAGGGAATGTTGTGGTTTAATCAATCCCAACCACTCCAACTTCCTGTGTGTCGGCGTGCTTATCATTTGTGTGTTCACTGGAATAGTGCTTTTACTTTCCTTCAAGAACTTTTCCTTTGCATTCAGAACTTGGCTGTCTGGTGCAAGATGCCCAGCTTTCAGCCTGTCTCAGCTTTTGACTTGCCTTCCTCACTAAGCTTGATCATTTATAGCTTTTGATTTAAAGGGAGCGATGTGCAACTCTTCCTTTCGTTGGAATACTTAGAGGCCATTGTAGGGTTATGAATTGGCGTAGTTTTAGTATTGTTTTGTCTCAGGGAGTAGAGAGGCCCGAGCAGAGGGAGAGATGAGAGAAAGGCTGGTTGGTGGAGCAGTCGTAACTCCCACAACATTTATTGAGTAAGTTTGTGGTCTTATGTGGGTGTGGTTTGTGCCCCCCCCCAAAATGACAGTGGTATCATCAGAGATCACAGGTCACTATTAACAGATACAATAATTATGCAAAAATCCAAGGTCAAGGTGCTGGCAAAAGTAAATTTAAAAAAAAATGAAAAAGTTTGAAATATTGCAAGAATTACCAACATGTGTTACAGAGACATGACGTGAACACGTGCTGTTGGGAAAATGGTGGCAATTAGGTCTTCGACGCAGGGTTGCCACAAACCCTCAATTTGTAAAAAATCCAATACCTTCAAAGCACAATCAAGTGAAGGGTAATAAAACAGGGTATGCCTGCATCCACACACAGGCGAGTACATACACACGTAGTCATTTCTGTTCTCTAGAGAGGATTTAATTTTTCCCTGGCCAGCAGATAGAGTGGATGGCAAGCCTTGATTGACTTAAGGGTTGGTGGCCAGTGGGTTTCAGGCTTTAGGGGCTCTGCTGTTCTTCTCGCTCTCCCTTGTTCTAAGGGAGTTGTCCTTCAAGGATGTGCCTTCACAGGCCCCGAGCTTTAGTTTCATCTGCCGGTACTCTCTGCGTTAGCTCTCAGAGGCTGCTTTCTGCTTGGTGTCTGCCCTCATGCCCAGTTTGGGTGCTGTCAGTGCCTGGGGAGGCGAGCAGCTGGCCTGCTCCTTCTGGGCTGCCTCTCCTGAGGGATCCGGCCTCAGCTCCTGTCGCAGCCCCTCAGCTCTGGACTGCACCCTCTCTCCGGCTGATCTCTGTGCCTTGAGGGAGTGCATCAGGTAGGGGCCTCCAGTGCTTCCCTCTGGGGCCTCTGGGCTTCCATGATGACTTAAAGCCTTTTGTTTATTTTTTGCTGTTTATCTGCAGCTTTTATAATTAATCTCAGTCGGGGTTTGAGTGGATCCGTAGAGGCTGCCTTGTCCCAGCGGGAAGAAGTCTCTTCCTGTTCTTGTACCTGGCTTGTTTTTTTGTTGGCTTTCCATTCTTCACGCAGGTTAATTTGACCTTCCTGTGTTCACCCACTCACCGTCACCATCTGCTCTTCTGGCCTCCAGTATTTGGTGTCTGTTTCTTCTCTCATCGTCTCTTTAGTTCTTTCTTTGTGGGTCTGTGCCTGTTTCTTTCAGGATGCCTCCTGCATTTAGAGAGGTGTCAGAGAGGGGAGAAGACGCCTGTGTTTCTGGCACGCTGTCATGTTGCGTGTGTCTCTCCTCTTCCTCCTGGGGACTTATGTTTGCGTTTTTCCACTAGGGGATTTTTTGTTTCTTTTTGAGATGGAGTCTCACTCTGTCACCCAGGCTGGAGTGCAGTGGTGTGATCTCCGTTCACTGCAACCTCTGCCTCCCATGTTGAAATGATTCTCCTGCTTCAGCCTCCTGAGTGGCTGGGATTACAGGTGCCCGCCACCATGCCTGGCTACATTTTGTATTTTTTTTAAATTTATTTTTAATTAATTTATTTTTTGAGACAGAGTCTCGCTGTGTCGCCAGGCTGGAGTACGGCAGTGGGATCTCAGCTCACCGCAACTTCCGCATCCCCGGTTCAAATGATTCTCCTGCTTCAGCCTCCCGAGTAGCTGGGACTACAGGCACCACGCCCAGCTAAGTTTTGTATTTTTAGTAGAGATGGGGTTTCACCATGTTGGCCAGGCTGGTCTTGAACTTCTGACCTCAGGCGATCCGCCCGCCTCAGTCTCCCAAAGTGCTGGGATTACAGGCGTGAGCCACTGTGCGCGGCCTGGGATGTTTTGCTCTGTAAGTTGACCTAACTAAAGGGAGTGGTGGGCTGGTGGGAGTTGAATCAGTACAACTCTACAAGGAGGTGGTTTGACCCTGAATCACACTCTGCCTCTTTCCTCTTGGGTCCTCTGAGCAAAATGCCCAGCAACAGACTCCCCGCTCTGTCCCCCAGGAGGGGAAAACCAGTGAGGGTCCCAGTTTTGCTGTGTCTGCGCCTCTCAGAGGCAGAGGTGATGCTGGTGGCAGAGGTTGTTGTCCCCTTTGTTCTTCTCTCTTTAGATTGCAGCTTAAATTTTATGACAGTTAAATGTGCACGTGATGGAAAGAGCCAGTGTCTTTGACACTGGATAAGGGTAGCTGTGACTGGCACCCCCGTTTCTGCTCCCCTCATGGCTGCTGTGGATTGGGTCAGGTGCTCACGGGTTCTGCTGCACACCTTTGAATCATGGCTCACAGTGCTGCCCCGGCCTTCTTGCTCCAGCCTGCCTGTTGACCGTCCACTGTGGAAGGTGACTGGGGGTGATTGAGCTCTCTCAAGGGCCCCATTACACCAGGCGTGGCTTCCATCCTCACCCCAACGTTATTCTGTGCCGATTTTGTAAGATCTGGGGTCACTTTTCCCATTATTATGCCTGTGTGAGCAGTGCTGTGAAGAAGCTGCCTCCACGTCTCCTGTCACCATGTGCCTGCCCTCCGCCTCCTTCTGTGGCGCGGTGTCTTCCACCCACTCCTCACGGTGGCCCACCTTCATTTGTGATTAGCTGAAGGTTGGGATAGGCATAATAAAGTGAAAATTGATCATCGATCTTACCAAAATTTCTCATCGAAATTGGAAGCGTTAATACTATTTACTAGTGGTTCTAGTGATAATTTGGTTTTAGCTCCATTGAGTGCTTAAGTTTATTGCTTGTAAGTGTACACAGTTTCCACCAGCTTTTGCCACAGTTGTCTGTATTTTAATATTAATAATGAGACTATCTTCTAGCATTTTTCATTTAGTTACTTAGAAAAATATAATTCTAATGGTATAGCTAGCAACATTTTGTTAAGGAGATCACCTTTTCAGATTTGGTAAAATTTCCTGTATGTTGTATATTAGGGACGTGCATTTTCTTTACAAGGGATGGAAATAAGGGTTGGTGTCCCCACAGTGACATGAGTCAGCTCTTTGCTCTGCTGACTGGTGCTGACTGACGTAGCTCACCCCATCCCAATCCCTGTCGTTTGCTTCGGGAAGATCCCAGGTGGGCAGTGTGGGCTCCAGACGAGGTCAGACCTATGGAGCTGGGCTCTGTGTTCAGTGCTGACATTTATGTGCGTGCTTGTGGTCTTGCTGACCACATGTCAAGCTATTCTGTCTACATTCAAGACAGGAGCAAGGGGGAAGGTGAAGTGCCAGGGTCTCACGCTCCTTCTTCAAGAAAATGGTAGCTTCCTCAGACCTCTGGCTGGGCGCAGTGGCTCACACCTGTAATCCCAGCACTTTTGGAGGCTGAGGCGGGCAGGAGTTTGAGACCAGCCTGGACAACATGGCAAGACTCTGTTTCTACTAAAAACACAAAAGACCCCGTCTCTACTAAAAATACAAAGAAACCCCAAACTAGCCAGGTATGGTGATACATTCTTGTGGTCCCAGCTACTTGGGAGGCTAAGGTGGGAGGATCACCTGAGTCTCGAAGGTCAAAGCTGTAGTGAGCTGAGATCGCGCCACTGCACTCCAGCCTAGGCCACCAGAGTGAAATTCTGTCTCTGTCTCACACACACACACACACACACACACACAAAGACCTCTGCCAAATACCCCTTTTGTAAGGAGAGTGGGAGGACATCATAACCTGCATAACCCAGTCCGGATTCATTCTCTGAGGCTGGCAGAGGTTATACTTTCTGGGGCCTGGGTTCTCTACTAGTCACAGAACAGACTGGGGTCCTTAGGCTGGGAAGGAAGGTGGGTGGGGTGGGGCTTGTGGTAACAAATGGTGTCTGCCACACTATACTTTGTCTTCACCTGTTGTCATAATTATGTTTTCTTTTTTTAATCCTGATTTATTTTTAGCTGAAAATGACATCCTTGTCTATAAAAAGAACTAGATGATGAATATCCTTTTCCTGGGTCCTAAACTGGGGTGATTTCATGGTTCATACCTTAGTTGTTTTTATTGTGCCTCTGTTCTAATTCACACATTTATGTATAGTTTAACTGAGTGGAGGATCTGATATTGAACTCATCGTTCTTTTAATGTTGACTTTGAAATACACGCTATAGCTAATAAATGTTGATAACATGTTTTTGTCACTTTAAACCTGTTTTTATCATATTTTTATTTTGCAGTAAATTCTATCAAATTTCATCCCTCAGAGCAGTTGGCTCTCACTGGTATGTTGATTTTTTTCTTTATTGAACAAAATGATAGATGGTCTTAAAACAACTATAAATATTCCTTATTCTAGCAGAATAATCCATGGCTTTTATGAAAGTTAATCTTTAGTAGACATTTTATGGATTAAATGAGAAATGGATAAAGGAAAATACATTGAGCAGTACTTTCTAGAGATAGTAGTGGATAAGCAGTTGGTTTTATTGTGAGATGAAGATGGCTTCATGGTCTTCTTGAAGCCTTTCTCTATAGCATCAGCATGTTTGTTGTTCCCCGTGTGGTTCCTGTAGATGGAGCTCTTCGAGGCCCTGTGATTACCGTTGTGTTCCCTTAGATTGTATGCATCTGATACGAAGAAGTGAGAAAGGTAGCACAGAGACACGGCAAGTTGCCAGAGTCAGCATTTTTATTTCTTTCTGGGTAATTTACCTAACCTGTGGTAGCTTGGATTTGCCATATTTTCAGAGTAGTTTTAAAAACGTGCCTTCCTTGGTTGCTTTTGGAGGGTAGCCTTACAGTACTGAGGACTTTTCCTGTGAGATTGTCAGACCCCCACAGATCCCCGTGATAACCCAGGGACATTGGTGATGATCTCGAAGGATGTGTGTAGGCTTTCTGTAGACCAGAGGTCCTTGGCACTTTTTCTGTAAAGGAATAAGCAGTGAATATTTTCATCTTTGTGGGACATTCAGGCTCTGTCGCCAGTACTGAGTTCTGCTTTTGCAGCATAAAAGCAGCAGACAGTGCACTGATGAGTGGACATGGTTTTGTCCAGCAACTTTATTCACAAAAGTGGGCAGCTGCCTGGGTTTCGCCTATGGGCCAGATTGTGCTGACCCAGGGATAGAACACCAAGGTTGAGATGACTGGCAGCTTCACACAGGTGGAGTTGTTTAAGAAGGAGCCCCAGTGACGAGTACTTCCAGTGTGTGGGATGCAGCGAGTCACGCGGTTTGGTCGGAGTTTTTATGTGAGAGAGAAATGTGGTGGGAGGGTTAGACTGAGAGTCATTTTGAGCAGACCCAGACCACATAGCTGACTTTCACCTTCATATGTGTGTGAAGACTAAAGCAGACAAGGAGTTTACACCTTACGAAGTTGGCAGTTTGTGGGATGATTGGAAGGGGGGCAAGGAGACTGGTGGCAGTTAGATGTGTTCAGATTCAAACCAAAGGGCTCGAAAAGAGGGTGGAACCAGACACATCCAGGAACTGACACAGACTTGGAAACATGAGGTCATGAGCATAGAGAGGGGATAGTTAGACTAGGAAATGTGAGGTAATGGGGATAGAGAGGAGAGTTACACCAGGAAATGTGAGGTAGCAGGTATGGAGAGGAGAGTTAGATGGGAAACGTGAGGTAATGGGGATAGAGAGGAGAGTTAGACTGAGAAACGTGAGGTAATGGGCATGGAGAGGGGAGAGTTAGATGGGAAACGTGAGGTAACGAGCATGGAGAGAGGAAGGTTAGACTGGGAAACATGAGGTAATGGGATAGAGAGGAGGGTTAGACTGGGAAACAGGTAATGGGATAGAGAGGAGGGTTAGACTGGGAAACGTGAGGTAACGGGCATGGAGAGGGGAGAGTTAGACTGGGATTGGGCATGATGTTGATTTGAGGAGGAGTTGCAAGTCCGGGCAGTACATTTATTTGCATGAAACGTGCTGTGTCAGCTCAGAGCAGCTCCTTTAGGGAAGTTGGGTGGCAGTGAAGAGAAGATGGAAGCCAGCCTGCCCCTGTGTGTGGGTGAGATGTGGCCGTGCTGGTGTCCGAGGCCTGTTCTGTGCCCCACGGTGCTGTCCTGTTGTCTTTCCAATCCTCAATAAAAGCGTTTCTTCGCAAACTGGCTGCTGAAAACAGCGGGACGGGAGCTGCACACGTAAGGAGTGCTGATAGGTGCCTGGCCCATTGAAAGGCCACATCCGTGTTGAATGGATGGAGATGAGTGTCGCTTTCCCGAACATCTCAGAGTTGATCGCAGCTCTGAGTTCTGATATAATAGGATTTCTTAGAGGTTAGATAGATGGAGAGGAAAATCTACTATTTGTACATTTTCTCTGAACTTCCAGGACTTCCTATGCTAGAATGAAAGGTGAAATAGTTTTTTAAGTGATCGTTATTTCCTGAATTTTGGACATGTACTCTATTCTCAATAGCATTATGCAGTCTCAGAAAAGAGTTATTTAAGTAAAAAGTACATTCATCTCACTAAGTGGTCACTAAGCCAGAAAGTCTGACTGCTGCTGCTCAGCCAGAGTGGCGGTGAAGAGCGCATTTTACCATGGTCTGTGCCTTGGGTAATTTTCCCCGATTTCTCTCTTCAGCTTCTGGAGATCAGACTGCTCATATCTGGAGATACGCGGTGCAGCTGCCGACACCCCAGCCTGTCGCTGACACTAGTGTAAGCACCTTTCCTTACCTGCAAGTGTGTAGGATGCTGATGTCTGCGAATCTGAGAATCCATTTATAGTATCTGTCATGGACCGAATGTTTGTGTCCCCCCAAGTTCAGCATTGAAGCCCTCACCCCCTGTATGGTCGAATTTGGAGAGGGGGCCTCTAAGGAAGTAATTAAGGTTCAGTGAGATTGTGTGAGGTCCTTATAAGAGGAGACGGTGGAGAGCTCGCCTGTGTTCTCAATCTCTCTGCCACTCTCTGTGTCATGTAAGGGCAGAGCCAGAGGGTGGCCGTCTGTAAGGACGAGCCCGCACCAGAACCTGAATTGGCTTGATCTTGGACTTCCAGCCTCCAGAACTGTGAGAAAATGTTCTGTTTTTTATAAATCACCCAGTCTGTGGTATTTTGTTATGGCAGCCAGAGCAAACTAAGACCGATTTTAGTACCACAAAGTGGGGGGCTGCTAAAGAAATGCCTGATAATGTGGACATGGCTTTGGAGCTGGGAATGGGTAGATGCTGCAGGCGTGTTCAGGTACCTGCTGGAGAAGGCCTCCATGACTGTGAAGGGCTTGTTGGTAGAAATACGGACATTGAAGATGACTCGGGTGAAGGCTCAGAGAGGAATTCACTGTACTGCCCCAGCATACTCGGAGGGTGGCCCATCCAGCCCAAGAGGGGCTCTCTGGAGCCTGAAGAGCTCATGGAGTTTGCCTTGTGGGATTTTGGACTTGCTTGGACCCCGCCACCCTTTCCCTGTTGCCTCTTTCTCTCTTTTGGAAAGGGAACGTCGGTCCCGTGCCTGCCCTACTGTTGTATTTTGGGAACGCTTAACTTGTTTGGGTTCCGTGGTTTACGGCTGGAGGGGAGCTCAACTTCAGGGTGGGCGAATCGCACCCTGAGTCCCACCCATTCCTGATTCAGGTGATGTTTTGTTGAGACTTGGGACTTCACACCTTAGCGCTGATGCTGGAATAAGACTTCTGGGGCTGTTGGGATGGGACGACTGTTTTTGCCATGCAAGAAGGACATGAATTTGGAGGAGGCCAGGGACAGGATGTTCTCAACTGAATGTCTCTGTCCCCCAGAAATCTGTGTTGAAGCCCTAACCCCCAGTGTGGCTGTATTTGGAGATGGGGCCTCTAAGGAAGAGGTTAAAGCAAAATGAGGTAGTGGAGGGGCTGCCCTGATCCCATGGGATGAGTGTGTCAGAAGAGACATCAGACACTCACCCTTATGGTTGCCCATGTGCGCGCATGCTCTCTGTCTCCCCTCTCCCCATTTCTCCATTTGTTTGTTTTTGTTTTTTTTTGAGATGGAGTCTCGCTCTGTTGCCCAGGCTGGAGTGCAGTGGCGTGATCTTGGCTCACTGCAACTTCTGCTTCCCGGGTTCAAGGGATTCTCCTCCCTCAGCCTCCCGAGCAGCCGGGCCTACAGGTGTGTGCCACCACACCCAGCTGATTTTTGTATTTTTAGTAGAGACGGAGTTTCACCATGTTGGTCAGATGGTCTCGATCTCTTGACCTCATGATCCGCCCTCCTTGGCCTCCCAAAGTGCTGGGATTACAGGTGTGAGCCACCGTGCCCAGCCTCTCTATGCTAATATTAATAGAAGAGCCCCTGTGGGCATGCTGCAGGATGGCAGTGCCACACACCGGAAGAGGGGCCTCACCAGAAGCTGCACTGGTTGATGCCTTCGTCATGGACTTAGAGTCTCCAGAACTGGAAAATAACTAATTTCTGTTGTTGAAGCCTCTTGGCCTGTAGTCTTATGTTTTGGTGGCCTGCGCTGACTGAGAAAGCACCTAGAAAGATGCTCCTTTACCTCTGTATGCATGCATCTGCTCCAGTCTTCCTTTCTCCAGATAGTAAACGTTTTATCATCCACTCTCTCACAGTTTATGTTTGGATCCTGTTTCTTACTGTTTTGTCTGTTTAATATTAGACATCTGGTGTATCTTTCATGGACTTTTATCATCACATCAGCTAATGGCTTGTATGACATCAATTTTCTGTGGTTCAAATTTAAACATAGATAACAAAAGATGTTGTGTATTGAGAAGAATGAATTCATGTATTTATACCATAAATTCATACAATTCTTCACTTACTGTTTGCCTTGCGCTGTCTGTGGTAGCCCAGCACCCTATGTTTATGATCACAAAGAGGCCTGAATGTTTCTCTGAGTGCAGTTATCTCCCTAGTTTCAATGACAGGCTAAACGTTAGTGGCGTGGTCTTCCCGCATGCTCAGCCCTCACTGTGCACCTGAACAGGTGGGAACAGCGCCCGGCAGACAGCGTAGATGATGTACACGTCTAGAAGTTTCATTTTGTATTGGGGTGTGATTGTTGCAAGGATGAGAGTAATCTAGTTTTGATATTTTCATCTTGAAATATTCCTTGACTTTTCTGCTTTGTGAACATTCTAAACTGTTCTATGTGGAGATAGTTAAGCAGTTAATAAATTACAGTGATAAATGAGTTTTCTTTAGTCCTAATAAAGGTTCTAATAGTTCATTTTTAACTGAATGTATTATGTATTAACACAGTTTTGTTCTCTTTGTGGAATTGACAGACTATTCATTATGTAGCGCATAACACTGTCCACTAACACGCACATTTAGTGATGAAACAAGTGAAATGTGCGCTGATGGCGGGCGTGGTGGAGAGGTGAGGAGGGTGAGCATTGATGCTCAGAAAATTCAAAATGTGTGCTGATGGTGGGCATGGTGGAGAGGTGAGGAGGGTGAGCATTGATGCTCAGGAAATTCAAAGGAGTTAATGTATGGATTGTTTTCCAAATAAAATAAGAAAGACATCAATTTTGTCAGAGGGAAGATTCATGTACAGTACTTACATTAAAAACACCTAATAGTTCACTTAGAATGTTCACTTAATTTTATTTTCTTCTTTACTACTTTGCTTGTGTTGAGTGAGTGCACTTCTCATGTTGATAGTTGCCACCTCAAGATTTGGGGCTGGTGTTGGGGGCTCTGAGTTAAAGATGAATCTCTGTGATGTGCCGTGACTTGAGCTGTCCTGGGAGCACTGCACACAGAGTTGTGTTGGGCCCTCCCTAATAAAGAGGAGGCAGTGCAGCCTGTGGATGGCCAGGTATCTGCAGAAACGGCGTGGGAGGTTCCTTCCAGCACTGCTGGATGAAATGAGGCTCCTTAGGTGGAAAGCAGTTTTGTTTTCTGAAGCTTTTGCCAGCCCGTCTTGACTCTGATTTGCTTAGCAGTTTCCATTTTAAATTTTAACACAAACTCTAATCTGTTAAAATCTGTATTCATCTTGAATCATTATAGCTTTTGGACAGATGTCTTATGTTTTAAAATTTGCATCTGCGAGTTTTGCTTGACATCCACAGTGTTGATAAGCGTTTGGGTGGCATAGTGGAAACAGATTTAGACCAACAGAATGACTGTCGCATGCGAGTTAAGTTACACTGAGTTATTCGTTTAACTTCGTCGGCCTTCTTTTTATCCTTTGAGGGGTTTACCCTGTGGCTGCTCCTGGCTCTTTGCTGTGCTCCCTCTGGAGCCTTTTTCCCAGCTGCGTGCAGTGCTGTCCACCGGTCACCCCCGGCCTTCAAGGTGACGTCCCGACTGCTTCCCTGCTGCAGCCTGTCTGGGGGCCTCTGCCAGCCTTGTGAGCCTGGGGCCCCCTGTCCCGACTGAGCTGCGCGTGCCACCCTGAACTTGCTGTTTCTGGGTGTTCCTTTCCTTGTGCCACCCGTTTCAGGAAACGTCCCTGTCTGTCACCCAGTGCTTTAGACCAAACACCTTTCCACGGTCTAAACACCTGTATTGTTCTCTTACTGCCTGTGGAAATCACCCTGTCAGCCACTTCTGCAGCAGAGGGCGCTTCAGTTCTTTCTTCCCACCCTACTCCAGGCCACCCTATCTTATGGGCACTTCTCTCATCTCCTGTCCGTCTCCTCCGTTGTTTTCTGGGGCTGCCATAACAACGTGCCAGGGGCAGGGTGGCTTCTAAACAACAGATCCGTGTTCCCACAGTGCCAGAGGCTGGAAACCCGAGATGAGGGTGTGAGCAGGGCTGGTTCCTCCTGAGGCCTCTTTCCATGGCTCATAGATGGGTCTTCTCCTGGGTCCTTTATCCCTCTGGGAATGTCTGTGTTCTCATCTCTTCTTACAAGGACGTCAGTCCTATTGGAATAGGGTCCACTCTCCGGGTCTCATTTTATCTTAATCACCTCTTTAAAGCCCCTTTCTCCAAACAGCCACATTCTGAGGTCCTGGGGTGAGGACTTCAGCACAGAAATTTAGGTCCACAGTTCTGCCCCAGCAGCCCCTTCCACCGTTCCCTCCGCAGTTTGTTCACACAGCACACACCTGGCATCACATCCCGCCCACAACTGTGTGGTGATTTTGCATCACACGGAATAGAACCTGGCATCCTTTCCACAGTCTCCCGGGATTACACGAGCTGTTCCCCGTGCCGCCTCGGACTTTGCCTCCTGTAGCTGTTCCGCACATGGCCGAATGCTGTTCCTCAGCATGGGCGAGCCTTACTTAACCCTTCTTTTCCTCACATCTGACTCACGTGCGACCTCATCAGAGAGTCCCTCATCAGTAATTATATGTAAAATAGCACCCCCATCCAGCTGCCCCTTGTCCTATTTTATTTTACTTCATAGAACTTACTGCCGCCTTACTCTGTGTGGCCATGTTGACGTGTGTTCCCGTGCTGCTCTGCATCCTTGTGATACGTGTTCCTGTGCTGCTGTGCGTCCCTGTGACGTGCGTTCCCATGCTGCCCTGCGTCCCTGTGACGTGCATTCCCGTGCTGCCGTGCGTCCCTGTGACGTGCGTTCCCGTGCTGCCGTGCGTCCCTGTGACGTGGGAACCCGTGTTGATGTGCGTCCCTGTGACGTGTTCTCGTGCTGCTGTGCGTCCCCGTGACGTGCGTTCCCGTGCTGCCGTGCGTCCCCATGACATGCGTTCCGGTGCTACGGTGCGTCTCCGTGAAGCGTTCCCGTGCTGCCGTGCGTCCCTGTGACATACGTTCCCGTGCTGCCATGCGTCCCTGTGACGTGCGATCCCGTGCTGCTGTGCGTCCCTGTGACGTGCGTTCCCGTCCTGCGCGTCCCTGTGACGTGTAATCCTGTGCTGCTATGCGTCCCTGTGACGTGTTCCCGTGCTGCTGTGCCTCCCAGTGATGTGTAATCCCCTGCTGCTGTGCATCCATGTGACGTGTTCCCGTGCTGCTGTGCGTCCCTGTGATGTGTAATCCCGTGCTGCTATGCCTCCATGTGATGGGCTTCCCTTGCTGCTGTGCGTCCCTGTGACGTGCGTTCCCTAGTGATGTGTTAGGCCATTCTTAACATTACTATAAAAAAATACCTGAGACCGGGTAATTTATAAAGAAAAGAGGTTTAATTGGCTGGTTCTGCAGGCTCTACAGGCATCTGCGTGGCACCAGCATCTGCTTGGCTCCTAGGGGGGCTTCAGGGAGCTTTGAGCTTTCACTCATAGCAGAAGGCGAAGCCGGAGATGGCATCGTGTGATGGAAGCAGGAGCAAGGCAGGGGCGGGGGGTGCCCCACATCCAAACAGCCAGATCTGGTGAGAGCTCACCCCCTGTTGTGGGGTCAGCACCAGGCTATGAGGAATCCTCCCCCGTGAGCCAGACACCCCCACCAGGCCCCACCTCCAATACAGGGGATTCCAGTTCAGCATGAGATTTGGGCTGGGACAAATTTCCAAACTGTATCAGTTCTAGTACTAGTACTTGTGTACATACGACATACCTCCCCATACTAACGTGTGTGTCTGTATGTGTGTGTGTGTGTGTGTGTGTGTGTGTGTGTGGTCTCTCTCTTTTGCTAGTTCTCTGAGGGCAGGAGCTTTACCAGGGGTCTTCAACCCAGAGTTCCTACCTGCTAGATTGAGCGTAGTTTTGCATGTGTGCATGTCAGAAGCCCGCTGTCCTCTCTGCACTGTGTAAGCAGCACCTGGGCTGGGGGTGGTGACTGGCAACTCTGTCAGCCCCTGATAAATATTTGTTGGATGAATACACAGATTTTCTTACAGAGCTGGCTGTAATGTTTTTGTTTTAGCCTTGGCCTTTGACAGGGGGCTTGATGTTACAAAGGAAAATAGACTTTTATGACTATAGCAATAGAATTCTAAGTATATTTTAAATAGGCATTTGATAATGAAAATGCTTCTTTTTTGCGATGTGATAAATTAGACTTTCACTTGTATTTGGTTAGTTTTTTATTGCATTTCTACTAATAACTGATGAAAACTTAAATGTTGAAAATCTTTATTTGCCATTCTGTTGATGCGTGGAAATAAATGGTAGTTCAGTTGACAACATTGTGGATTCCACTTTTTTTCTGTATGAGATGGCTGTAGAGTTGATGGGTGTTCACGGGCAGCAGTTATGGATCTGAGGAGGACATACTCATCACAGTGGCCAGCACCGGGCTCCTGGTGGTGGCCATCGTGATGGATATGTCCTCAAGAGATTAATGAGAACCATCTATTTTGTAGCTGTGTCAGAAGAAACTCAAGATTTCCAGGAAATGTCTTTCTTTTCTGGCCTTCCCTTTGGCAGCAGATATCTGGGGAAGATGAAGTAGAGTGCTCTGACAAGGATGAGCCCGACATCGATGGGGACGTGTCCAGCGACTGCCCCACCATCCGCGTCCCGCTGACATCCCTCAAGAGCCACCAGGGCGTGGTCATCGCCGCTGACTGGCTGGTTGGGGGAAAGCAGGCTGTGACTGCCTCCTGGGACCGGACGGCAAACCTGTACGATGTGGAGACGTCTGAGCTCGTTCACTCTCTGACAGGTGCCTGGGTTCTCTGAGTCCGCTGCCTCCTGGCTGTGCATGTTAGTTTATGTCCATGGGTTGTGTCTGACCTTGCCAATTGCTTCTTGACCAGAATGAGTCTCAGTCCTCTTGGCTCTTCTGTGGTAATTTTTGGAGATTCTTTCTATTAATAATAGAACTGTTGGTAGCTAAATTTATTTTATCTTCAGGGGTTTTAAATTATAGCATGTAGTATCTAGATATTGGAAATATGGTAGTTGTATTAGTTTTCCATTGTTCTGTAACAAATTTCCACAATCTTAGTGTCTTAAAATGACAGGAATTGACGGCCTTATGGTTTCCCAGGTCAGGAATTTTGGGCCTGTGGTAGCTGCTCTTCTCCCTGGGGCCTCAAAAACCTGAGTGAGGGTGCTGCCTGGGCAGGACCTCCCCAAGGCTGCGATCCTCTTCCAAGCCTGCTGGTCATTGGAGGAGGCCGTCCCTGCGGCTGGAGTCTGAGGCCCTGTCTTCTTGCTGGCGGCCAGCCAGGGCTCCTCTGGGCGTGCAGAGGCTGTGCCTGGCCCCAGGGTCCCTGCACAGGGCGTGCCTTTCCCACACAGCAGCCACTTTCCTCTGCAGCTGGAGCTCCCCTGCTGCTCTGAACTCTCCAACTTCTGTGATCCTTTTTAAGGGCTAGGCCAGACCACCCAGGACAGTCTTCCCTTTGATGAACTCAAAGTCAACTCATTTAGGGACCTTAATTACATCTGCAAAATTCTTTTTGCCTATAATGTATCATAATTACCAGAAAGATAATCTCATCCTATTTACAGGCTCTGCCCTAACTGAAGGGAAGCGCGGTAGGCATGTACGGGGTGGGGGTGGCTTGGGGCCATCTTGGGGTTCTGCCTACTGAAGTTGCTTCTGCGAATCTGTCTGTAAGTGCATTTCCTGCATGAGCGTTAAAGATTGTATTTGAGTCAGGACCCACAGCGTAGTATCATTAGAAGATATTCTAAGCAAAGAATTAAGATTTAAGTGGTTCTCACATTCAGCCTGTTAATTTGCCTGACCTTTTAACTGTTAGGGTCAGAAAATGGGTTATACACCTGCTTGGTTTTCTGTTCCTTTGACGTGGATGGCTGAAAGGACTTCAGCTTCTGAGGGAAAACCTGCCCCACCGTGACCCACATGCTGCTGAGTGATTCCATTAGGTCAGGTTCACATTCTAAGACAGATGGCTTGTTGGGTTCTTGTGCTGTTGAAAAGCTTTTTTCTCAGTGTGCTCCTCAGATGATGACCTTGTATTTTGCCATCTTGGTTACAGGGCATGACCAGGAGTTGACGCACTGCTGCACACACCCTACCCAGCGGCTCGTGGTGACCTCTTCCCGTGACACGACTTTCCGCCTCTGGGATTTCAGGGACCCCTCCATCCACTCGGTGAATGTTTTCCAGGGACACACGGAGTGAGTTGCGGTAGTTTAGACATCTGTCTTTAGTCATGAAAAAAGTTCTGTGAGTTGACGTGAAAACTTAATTCTAGCCTTAATTTTCAGTATTTCCAACTCTACTGTCTTTCAAAAAAACGACTACCTTTCTAATTCTGCTATTCTTTTTCTAAGCATTTAGCTCCATTTTGGCTATTTCAAAGGATCTAGGAGATTAACAGAAGGCACCCTCAGATGTTCTCTTGAGAAGTTTAAAGAAGACAGAATGGGGGAGTTGGGTGGAGAGGGTTAGAAAAGAGCAGGGCTGCCAGAGCCTGTAGCTGAGCACAGGGGCTGGCCACGCCACCATGGGCGCTGCGGGAGCTGTTACCGCTACCCACGGGGCATCTCCTGGGTCTTTTCCATCTAGTTTTTGTTATTACACGTGTCTGTGTGGTATATTCTGGGAGAAGGTACACACATAGATGCGCATGCAGACATAGACCCTCAATCCAGTGTGTCCCTTTCTGCTTGGGTTTCTCTCCGGCAACTCAAGCGTAAGGTCTTAACAGAACTCATCAGTTCTTTCTGTGACCGCCTCCTTCCCCGAGTCTGGCCCTGCTCAGTCAGTGATGAGACCGCCTGCCCACTCATGGGGGCTGTCTACCTAGAGTGTTCCCTGGTTCTTCTCTTTTAACCTCCTCTCCCCGTTCCCCCATCATGTTCCATGTGGTCCACTGGCAGGTCTGCTGCCAGGTCTGCTGCCAGAGGGTGTGGGATCTGTCCTGGCCACTCCTCGCTCCTCCATGGTCCCCCAACCTCCCACCAGTGCTGCTTTCCACTCCACGTCTGGATAAGCAGCGTGCAGTGAGAGGTTTATAAATGAACTCCAAATATGAAAATCTGTTTTATATGTTTAACGTGAGTCACTAAGTTTTAGATTTAGTGTTCAAAATGTTAGTAAGATGTTGGAAAGGAAAATAGGACTTTTTGTTTGTTTGTTTGTTAATAGACAGAGTCTCTTTCTGTCGCCCCGGCTGGAGTGCAGTGGCACAATCTCGGCTTACTGCAACCTCTGCCTCCCGGGTTCAAGCGATTCTCCTCCCTCAGCCTCCCTAGTAGCTGGGATTGCAGGTGCCCGCCACCACGCCTGGTTAATTTTTGTATTTTTAGTAGAGGTGGGGTTTCACCATGTTGGCTGGGCTGGTCTCAAACTCCTGACTTCAGGTGATCCGCCCGCCTCGCCTACCAAAGTGCTGGGATTATAGATGTGAGCCGTCGTGCCCGACCAGGACGCATTTTCAAAAAGAAGCTTGAGATTGGAAAGCTAATTCCTTGACTCTGAGACTGGAACAGGAGCAGGCAGCAGTCACGACCACGCGTAGAGATCTTTATGTCAGCCTGGGTCTGTTCGGGGGCATCACATGCATTAAACTACTCCGTCCTGACATCAGGTCGGCGTTTATTCTGCCAGCTCCATTAGCGATCGCCACAGTAATACAGACCTCCCGGCGGTCAGTGGCTGAACACAGCACCGTGCTGTTGCTGCATCAGGGTGCAGTGAGCACCGAGCTGGGCCCCCATGAGCTCCGCCACATGGCCTGACCCCGCTGCAGGCCAGCTCATTGGTGAGGAAGATGCTGTGGCTCGGGGAGCGCTGCTTCCTATGCATGTTAGCTTGGATGTGGTGCTCCCTGACGTCCACCAGATGCAGAGGGGCCCCACAGCAAAGCCCTGGCTGGACCTGGGCCCGCCACCTGGCAACACTGTGCAGGGCGGGGCAGAGGGGCCACATGGCTGCTCTGCTGTTCCTCATGAGAATTCACTGGAAGGGCAGTGGGAGGCCTAGTGGGTGGGAGGAGCAAGATGGTCTCACTCCTGCGCCTGCAGTGCTTTCCTAAGCTTTTTTCTTAGAAAAGTTTCAAGCCTACATAAAAACTAACAGAGTAGTACAGTGTACCCACAAACCCTTCACCTAGGTTCGCCTGTTGTATTGCAGCACTGCTGTCTCCTTACACGTGTACACACCTCTCTGAAACACACGCCCACTAACCCTTCACCTAGGTTTGCCTGTTCTTGTATTGCAGCACCGCTGTCTCTCTTTACACGTGTACACACTGCTGTCTGTAACACACACGCCCACTACCCCTCACCTAGGTTTGCGTGTTGTATTACAGCACTGCTGTCTCTACATAAGTGTAACACACACATCCACTTACCCATCACCTAGGTTCGCTTGTTGTATTGCAGCACTGCTGTCTCTCTTTACACATGTGTACACACCTCTCTCTGAAACACACGCCCACTTACCCTTCACCTAGGTTCGCCGGTTGTTGTATTGCAGCACTGCTGTCTCTGTAGATGTATACACACCTCTTTCTGTAACACACACTTGTATATTTTCTTTGGCTGAGACCTTTGAAAGGAAAACTCCAGCCTGCATTTTCTAAGAATAAGGATGTTCTCCTAATACAGTACCATTGTTTAAATAAGAAAATTAGTAAAAATTCTATGGCATCCTTTATCTGGTCCATATTTAGATTTACTGAGTTCTCCCCAAAATGTCTTTGATACTTTTTTTAGATCTAGGATTTAATCAGGATTCTCTCATCACATTTAGATATTATATCCTTTGACTTCTTTTAATCTAGAATGGTCCTTCCCCCATTTTTTGTTACTTTTTAGGACATTGAGTTTTTTGGTGAAGAATCCAAGATTCTTCACCAAAGAATCTTGGTGCTCTTTTGTAGTTATGACTTCCTTTAAAGTACCCCTCTGCTGTGCTATTGGTGTGCTGAAGCACTCCTGCGGTTAAGATGGCGCCTGCCAGAGGTGCTCTCCTGTTTCAAATAGTGAAGCGACACTGTTCCACAGATGTTAATTCCCCAGTGACCTTTCCTCGGCCCGGGGCCTCAGCTCATTGTGACATTGAGTCCTGCAGAAGGGGATCTTTGTAATTCTGCCTACACTGGTTAGTTGGCACTATGTGTTTTGAGTGTTAGCGAGCATAGACACCTGTACTTCGTTGGTGTTGGTGGTTGTGATCCCTGTGGTTGCTTTGGTTTTGGCTTCTGAGTGCCCCCCACCCCCCCACCCATGGGACCTGCAGGGCCGAGTGCCACCATCCTAGCACAGCTCCCTGCCCCAGGCTGGGACGACCCAGCAGCTCTCACTGCATTGACTCTGCTCATCTGTATGGAGCACAAAAATCTGTTAGAGCTTTGAGAATTGGGTGAAGAGGGTAGTTGTGTGTCTAGAGAGCAGGGCAGCTTCCTATGTGCTTCCGATATGGGGGTTGCAGGTATAGACTGGTGTGCCCTGCCGCGTCTGTCCCCTATGAGGGCAGAATGGAAAGGCCCAAGAATTCTGTCCAGAGGAGGATGCAGTGGAGCCAGGGCTTGGTGAGTTGCTGGTTTGTGTCAGGCGCTGTTGGAGCCCCTGGCACCACCCTAGTTCAGGGAGAGAAACTGAGGCATGAGGACGCCAGGTGGTTTGCTGAGGGTTTGGCTCTAGGGGGTGATTCCAGAGCAGTCCCTCCTGGTGCCTTCAAGGTGCCTCTTGTGTTATTTAAGACCCTTCTAGCCCTGTGTTGTCTCTGTTCAGTTACCTTATTTAACTGAAAGACTTCATTTTTGTTTTGTGTAAAAAGAAAAGTTTTTGTATTTGTATTACTGGAGTTGATTGCAAGTGCATGTTTTTGCTTCTAAGGCTGTTGCAACCATGTGGTCTTGGCCATTTGACTGTGAAGTGTAGTGAATGCTGGTGGCATCTTTAAACCATCTGCGTAGGCCGGACGCAGTGGTTCACGCCTGTAATCCCAGCACTTTGGGAGGCCGAGATGGGCGGGTCACCTGAGGTCGGGAGTTTGAGACCAGCTTGACCAACATGGAGAAACGCTGTCTCTACTAAAAATACAAAATTAGTCAGGTGTGGTGGTGCATGCCTGTAATCCCAGCTACTTGGGAGGCTGAGGCAGGAGAATTGCTTGAACCCAGGAGCCGAGATCGCGCCGTTTTACTCCAGCCTGGGCAACAAGAGCGAAACTCTGTCTCAGAAAAAAAAAACTCTGATTAATTTGTGGTAAATTTTTGCAGCTGGTGGATACGTAAAACAATGGTTTTTAGAGAGCTGTACTTACGAAGAATGTAGTAACTGTTATGAAGGAGTTCTTATTAATGTGGACCTATGAATACAGTTTCCTAGGGTTTATGTCTTTCTACTGGAGTCAGGTGTGGGGGTGGAGTAAGGTGGAGTGTGTAATTCCGTGTGCCCTCTCTCCCACATGGGTCTTCCAAGCTGTAGTCTATGCTTCCACTCACCTGAACTGTGGGCGGGAGGTGAACCTGGACCAGACCTGCCCGGGCCAGGCTTATTCAGATCGTTTATGCTTTCGTTTCTTACTCAAATTATCATGAAGTAGCGTATCTTGTTTATGTGTACATCCAAAAATAAGTTTTGAAAAGATCTCTCTTTGGTGCTAATTTTGTTGCTGTGTCGGGGCGAGTCCACTGGACTCCTGGACATCCAGCTTCCCCTCACCGGCCTGGTGTTTCCTCAGCTGTGCTCCTGCAGGATGAGGGCTTGGTCAGCAGGTGGAGCCATGGACGCCTATATTGAACACAAACTCTTCCTGACATCAGATCAGCTTTTGAGCCTTTAGACATGTCTCATAATGAGAAAAGCAGAAAATGAGAAATTTTACAAAAATGTTTCATCTGAGGCGTCTTCTTAGTACCGCTTGCCTTTGTCTCTGGCGTGGGTTTTGCAGGTCCGAGCCAGTACACCAAATAAAACCCATAGAGTGCGTGATCCTTACGAAAGTGTAGAGCTGTGCATCCGCGCCACAGCACACCTGAAGCGCGGAGTGCGGCTTTAGTTCCTAAGATGTGCATCCGCGCCACAGCAGAAGTGCGGCTTTAGTTCCTGAGATGTGCATCCGCGCCACAGCGCACGAGGTGCGTGTTTTGTTCTTGAGCTGTGCATCCGCGCCACAGCAGAAGTGCGGCTTTAGTTCCTGACTAGGATGTGCATCTGCACTACAGCACACCTGGGTGAAGTCCAGTGTGTGGGTTTAGTTCCTAAGATGTGCATCTGCGCCACAGCACACCAGGGAGATGGCCGAAGTGCGGCGTTAGTTCCTGAGATGTGCATCCGCGCCACAGTGGAAGTGCGGCTTTAGTTCCTAAGATGTGCATCCGCGCCACAGCACACCTGGGTGAGGTCCGGGGTGCGGCTTTAGTTCCTGAGATGTGCATCCGCGCCACAGCACACCTGGGTGAGTGCCGGAGTGCGGCTTTAGTTCCTGAGATGTGCATCCGCGTCACAGCACACCTGGGTGAGGTCCGGGGTGTGGGTTTAGTTCCTGATTAAGAGAAATGGCCAGATTGTGTGTGTCCGTTTGATCACTTGTCTGGGACGTTCTGAACATGACTTGTAAGAGCACACCCTGGGTCTCCTGCCTTCCCTGCCACCATGTCATTCTGAGGGATCCTCTGCTCCCAGGGCTTCTCTGCAGTGGCCACTGCATCGCGAAGGACATCCGTGAGCCTTCCATGCGTGTCCAGCCTGTTATCGCCCAGACCCATGGGGCCTGGCACCCTGATAGGTGGGAATGTTCGCCCAGGGCCCGGCCTGAGGCCTGCAGGACTGCCCGCTCATCTAGGAGGTAGCTCTGTCGGTTTTCCAGGGCGATCCTGAGTCCTTTTCACCAGTTCTTTTCCTGAGCATTGAAAGCAAAAGTCAGACATGCGTTCTTAGAAGGTTTGCTGTTCTTGTAGATGTAGGCCAAAAAGTTGTATGCAGGGTGTTTTTAGTGATACTGCTTAAACAGAGGCAGTATTTCTTCAACGTGTGTGACTAAAAGTACCCTTTCTCACGTAATTTATATTAACATGGTGTGGAATGTGGTTTTCAAAGTTTTATCTTAGGACATATTTTCACTTGTAGGAACTCAGCATAAATTCTTTAGTACAATATATTAGAATCTAATGTCTTTTATAATGTAGATAATTAACTGTCTAGTTAAGGTGACTTGCTGTATATGGGGTTTTCTTAAAGCATGAAGTAGCTCTAAAGGCTTAACGGTAACTAGCCCAGTTTTGTGATCCAGTTTCCAGGAGAGATTTTTTCCCCACTTTTGTTTTTTGCTTACTGTAATCCTCGTACTTTTACTTGAATTCTGTGTCTTTTTGAAAGACTGAAGTTTGAGTTCCAGTGCTTCACTGTAAGAAAGAAAAGCGTAGCGAAATGGGTCCCCTGAAACGTGTGGTCGTTATCTTAGCTGGAGGAGTTGGAGCTCCGTGCTGTGAGTTGCTAAAGGCTTTGATCATCCGTGTTTAGAAGGACCTGTCGCCTTTTCCTTTTGATGTGTCTTATTTCTTTTCACTCTGTGTTTTGGCATCTCTGTATTATAGCAGGACTTTTACCATGGTATTAGTTGGCGTAACTGTGTGGCTGTTTTTATTTGACTGTTTGTTAGTGACCCAATGTGTACTGATTTATATGAAAAGCAATTTTAGATACTTCATATAGCAGAAATGTGAAGTTGTAGTATGTATTCTTAAAAATAATAAAAAGGCTTAATTTGAAAATTTCAGTGTGTCATAGGAATTCAGCTGTTGGTGGCTATTTCTCTTTTTTTTTTTTTTTTTTTGTGCCTTGGTGGCTATTTCTTATACCTTGTTTGATTGCACTACGTAGATTGATGTTTTTTACAAATGAAGGTCTGTGGAGCCCAGCCCTGGCCGAGCAGGTTTGTTGATGCCAGTTTTCCAACAGCACATGCTCACTTCCTGTCTCTGTCACATTTTGGTCATTCTCACAGTATTTCTTACTTTTTCATTGTGATTATGTGAGGGTGGTCAGTGACTTTTGCTGTAACTGTTATTATTGGTTTTGAGGTCCTGGGAACCTTGCCCGTAGAAGACAGTGAACTTAGTCGATAAATCGTGTGTGTTCCAACTGCCCTACTGACTGACCATTCCCTCGTCTGTCACCTTCTCCTAAGGCCTCTGACTCCCTGAGACACAACACTATTGAAATTAGGCCAACTAACATCCCTCCAGTGGCCTCTCAGTGTTCAAATGAAGAGTTTCGTGTCCCTCACTTGAAAGCTGTAAATGAACAAAGCTCAGTGAGGAAGACATGTCGAAGGCAGAGAGGCTGTGAAAGGTGAGCGTCCTGAATCGGACAGCCAGGTTCTGAATGCAAAGGAAAAGTTCTGGAAGGAAAGTAAAACTGCTACTCCAGGTGATAAGAACACAACCCTAATGCTGATATGAAGGAAGTTTGAGTGGTCTGTATTGGTTAAACCAGCCACAACTTTCCTTTTAGCCAAATCCTGAGCCACAGTAGGGCCCTGACTCTCTTCAATTCTGTGAGGGCTGAGAGAGGTGAGGGAGCTGCGGAAGAAAAGCTGGAAGCTAGCACAGGTTGGTTCATGAGGTTTAAGGAAAGAAGCCGTCTCCATAACATGAGAGTGCAAGGTGAAGCAGCAGCAAGTGCTGGTGGAGAAGCTGCAGCAAGTTCTCCAGAAGATCCAGCTGAGATCATCGATGAAGATGGCTGTGTTTAATAACAGATTCTCAGTGTAGACAAAACAGCCTTCTGTTAAAAAAGATGCCATCTAGAACTTTCCTAGCTAGAGAAGTCATTGCCTGGCTTCAAAGGACAGACTGATTCTCTTGTGAGGGGCTAGTACGGTTGGTGACTTGCAGTTGAAGCTCATTTACCATTCAGAAAATCCTAGGGCCCTTAGGAATTATGTGAAACCTACTCTGCCTGTGCTCTATAAATGGATCACCAAAGGCTGGATGAGAGCACATCTGTTTACACCATGGTTTACTGAATATTTTAAGCCTACTGTTGAGACCTACTGCTCAGGAAAAAAGTTTTTTTTTTTTTTTTTTTCAAAATTGTACTGCTTATTGACAGTGCACCTAAGGGCTCTGATGGAGATGTACAAAGGGATGGATGTTGTCATGCCTGGTAACACAACCCCCATTCTGCAGCCCATGGTTCAAGGAGTCATTTTGACTTTCGAGTCTTATTATTTAAAGAATATATTCATAAGGCTATAGCTACCGTAGATAGTGATTCCTCTGATGGAGCTGGGCCATGTCAATTGAGCACTTTCTGGAAAGGATTTATCATTCTGGATGCCATTCAGAACATTTGTGATTCATGGGAGAAGGTCAAAATGTCACAGGAATTTGAGAGACGTGGAGGGGTACAAGTCTTCAATGGAGAAAGTCGCTGCAGGTGTGGTGGAAACAGGACGATAACTAGGATTAGCAGTGGATCCTGAAGATGGGACTGAATTACTACAATCTCATGATAAACTTGAATGGACAAGGAACTGCTTCTTGTGGATGAGTAAAGAAAGTGGTTTCTTGAGTGGGAATGTACTCTTGGTGAAGATGCTGTGAACACTGTTTAAATGACAGCAAAGGATTTTGAATATTCCATAATCTACGGTGGTAAAGCAGCAGCAGGGTTAGGATTTCAGAGGACTGACTCCAGTTTTGAAGTTCAATTGTGGGTAAAATGCCTTTTTTTTTTGAGACAGGAGTCTAGGTTGTCTAGGTTATAGTGCAGTGGTGCTATCTTGGCCCACTGCCACCTCTGCCTCCCAGGTTCAAATGATTCTCCTGCCTCAGCCTTCCGAGTAGGTGGGATTACAGGCACCTGCCACCACGCCCGGCTAATTTTTACATTTTTAATAGACAGGGTTTCACCCTGTTGGCCAGGCTGGTCTTGAACTCCTAACCTTAAATGATCCACCTGCCTTGGCCTCCCAAAGTGCTGGGATTACAGGCATGAGCCACCATGCCTAGCCTTGGTAAAATGCTTTTAAACAGCATCACATGCGATAGAGAAATCTTTTGTAGAAGGAAGAATCAGTTGATGTAGCAGACTTCATTGCTGTCCGTTTTAAGAAATAGCCCCAGCCTTCAGGAGCCACCACGCTGATCAGTCAGCAGCCGTCAGCATCGAGGCAGGACCCCCCACCAGCGAAAAATGATGACTCACCAAAGGCTCAGATGACTCTTAGTGTTTTCAGTGGTAAAATTTATCTTACTTATAAAACACACACATTGTGTTTTCAGAAGTAATGCAGTTGCTCACTTAATGGAATATAGGATGGTGTGGCTGTGGCTTCTGTATGCACTGGAAAACCAGACAGCTCGTGTGATCTGCCTTACTGCTATCTTTACCTCACAGTGTGGTCTGGAACGAACGGAACCCGCAGAAGCTCTGAGATTGCCTGTGTTTGTCCTAACCACCAGGAGCTGCAGCTGGAAGTCAGTGCTTTTTACCTGAACTAAGTTCTTTTCTGTTTGTGTGTTTTTCACCTGGCAGTGTAATTCCATAAGCCTGGCCCTCTCCTGGCTGCAGCATTCCCTTGCACACACCTGGGGGCTGAACCCACACGCAGGCCGTTCCAGCGTGGGCCCTCACTGTGCGGACTGTGGGTGAATAGACGTGCCTGCAAGAGACTTTTGCTGTCATGACAGTTGCCTGTTTGGATCCCAGCCTCAGTCCTCAGACTCCCTTCAGCACACCCCAACCCCGTAGAGTTTTCCTCCCCTCCCCCTTTCCCTTTTTTTTTTTTTACTTTTTTATTTTGGTTGCTATAAAAAGGAGCTGACAGGCGAGGCGTCACTGGCCATTAAACCTCCTCTGTGGGTGGCGGGTGGCTCTGCCTCGTGCCAGGCTGGCAGTATTTGCAATGCGGATAAAGAAAAAAATAGGAGATCATCTCAACATGGATGTGATATTTGAGGATGCAAAGTTTTTTTGTTTTCTTCCTTTTTAATTCTTTACAAATAATTTTAACTTTATTCCCCAAATGTGGCCTTTGGTGCTTTCTTCTAACGAAAACAAAACACACATCTAACCAAACAATTTTAAAAAATCGGTTGGAAAATTATAATGATCACTTTGAACTGATGACATCTTTGTGTGCTTTTATTTCCAAACACCTGGGGGAGATACTTGGTACTAAACACTGAGTTCTAGATCATGTGCTCAGAAAGGTAAACAGTTTCGCACCTTGTGTCATGGTGTTAACAGTTTTCTTTATGCTTTTAAAGGGAAAAGATATTTGGAAAGTGACATTTTTAACTGGATGATGGGCAGTTTTAATTGCACCTGACCTTTGTGCTTGGTCACAGGCAACATGCAGGCGTCAGCTCGGGTGTGGGCCTCTGGGTGCTGTCCGGCCAGCCAGCCGCCTGGGAGGTGGGCATTGGAAAGGCCGCATGTGGTCTGTGAATCATCCTGTCACCCACCCCACCCCGGGTCTCTGCCCTGTCAGTCCTCCGCTGTCCCTTTGTGCACGTAGTTTTGCTCCCACTTGCCAGTGAGGACACACACTCTGTCTTTCAGTGTTTGCATTGTTTCACTTAAGATAATGGCCCCCAGTTCTATCCATGTTGCTGCATAAATTAATAAATGTGATTTTATTTTGAGGAAGTGTATAGATTTATATAAATACAACTCTTAGTAATAACTGGCTAATATCCAAGGTTATTGTAAAACTGAGGCTAGGGTCACTAAGGACTCCATCTGTTGCCCGTGATAGCTTTTCTGAGCTTTGCTGGTTGGTCTGAGTATGGTGCAGATTCCAGAGAACCATAGTGGGCAGCAGTTGGCGGGAACAGGACCTCACTGCAGCAGTCGTGTTCAGGGATGGTCTTGGGTGTTTCCTCTATGTTAGCTAGTCAGTGTTTTGTCTTGTGAGACAGAAACTGCCAAGGAGATGTTAGCAGATAACAGTGCGCAGCTGGGCACACCTAGGCCCAGTGGTTCTTTTTGTGCAAAGGAGAATCCTTGTCTCTTACCAGCAGAGCGGCACTGGCCGTGTCACCACCTGCAGAGCTGCCGTTCCGTCCTTCTCTCTCAGTGTCCTGTGGTATGGACCTAACAGTAACTTCCTGAGCCAGTCCCTTGTTGATGCATGTTTTACAATTTTTATTGGTTTATTTTTTTGAGACAGGGCCTCACCCTCTTGCCTAGGCTGGACTGCAGTGGCATGATCACAGCTCACTGCAATCTTGACCTCCTGGGCTCAAGTGATCCTCCCACCTCAGCCTCCTGAGTAGCAGGGACTACAGGGCTATGCCACCACTCCCTGCTAATGTTTGTGTTTTTTATAGAGATGGAGTCTCACTATGTTGCTTAGGCTGCTCTCGAAATCTTGGCCTCAAGTGATCCTCCTGCCTCAGCCTCCAAAGTTCTGGGATTACAGGTGTGACCCAGCACGCCTGGCTGCCTGTTGATGCATTTTAAAATTGTTTCCAAGTTAGAATATTGTTTTTAAAACTGATAGGAGATTTAGTGTATCTCTGTTTTACCCTTTTAAGTTCCTCATTTAAGAAGGGCTACTCAGAAACTAATAAAATAAGGGCTTAAGGAAATAATTGCATTTGAATTGCTCTACTTAACAGCTTTGTTTTGACCTGTCAGATTCTGTCACTTTTCTTTGAGATAACTGTAAGACAGCCATCACGCTATTGACACATACTAGAAACTTCCTGTGAGGTACTTCAGGACAGACTCGGGAGACAGGTGCGGGTGTCTGAGTCCACAAGTCAGCAGAAACCAGCATGATATGCAGAGTGGGCAGAATGGGGAGGGGCGACTGCCTAAAGCATTAGCTTACGTTTGGAAAAGATGGTGGTGACCATGCTGTGTGCATGTCCACTGCAGAGCCAGGGCCTGGGTGGCACATGAGGGTCGCCTGGCAGCCTCTGATCAGCATCTGCGCACTGCGTGCACTCAGCCACCCTCAGCTAGCTCTGCTTGAAGTCCCTGCACACATCTGAGCTGCAGGGTTTCTGGTGCTCAGCAGCAGAGCAGAGAAACACTTCATTTAACACCGTCTTTGGAGAGCACGATGTTCCACAGAAGCGATTTCTCCAATGATCCCTCAAGAACCAACACTTTGTAAAAAAAAAGACTATTTTGTGTGTGTGTGTGTAAGAGAGGGACATACCAGTGCTTTAGGAGTGTGCACGCACTGCTACGCTGCCTCCCTGCCCTGATGGCCTCACAGGCTGGGTGTTACTGTTTGTCTCTATTGTGTTTTGTTTTGTTTTGGCTTCTCTGGAAGTCAGTTGTTGCTTTTTGCCATTTTTGTATTGGTTTCTAACACTGTTTCTCATTCAATCCCACCGATTTCTCTTACTTACTGCTCCTGAACATTCTAAAACTGATACGTGAGATGAAAATGAACCCTGAATAAAAGACTCAGGGCCATTCCTATGAAGAAAGAACATGAGTGCATGGGCGTTAGGAATTTCTTCTGTATATCTGAAGGCCGTGCTGCACAACAAGTCAAGAGCATCTGTTTGGAAAATACATCTGTACAGGCTCCTGCAGATGCAGTAGTTGTAAGAAACAGTCTCTGTCCTTAGTAGCCTTGACATTCTAGGATGATAAGATCAGTACACGAGACAGAGGAAAGCAAGAGAACACAGAGCTGAGTGCTGTGTGCTTAGTCTGGAGATCACAGAGCTGAGTGCTGTGTGCTTAGTCCAGAGATCACAGAGCTGAGTGCTGTTACTGAGTCCAGGCACCACAGATCAGTGTTTCTGTAACAGGTCTTCTTTCTTTGTGTCATAGCTAAGGTGAAGCTCTTCAGCTAGCAGAAGAGTGTTCTCGCTGTGCCCCCATAGTTCATGGACCTGATCTTTAGAACCTTATTTTTGGCTGGGTGAGGTGGTCAGGTTATACTGAACTAAATGTTTTCTTTGAATAGTCTGTGGAAAGGTTCTTATTAATTCAGTTAATCAGATCTTAGGGAGGCTTTAGCGTAGTCTGAAGTCACTTTAGAAGCTCTTCTCTGTGGGCTGTGGTAAACACGGATATTGCAGAGGCTTCTTGTAGCTTTGCTGTGGTGCCTGTTGGCAGCACTTCCAGCCCTTAGGGTGCTATTGTGTGCCTAACACTGCTGACCTTATAAGTGGCCGGTCACTTGTCCCCTTCGCTGGGAGAAGGGAGGCGTCACTGGAGTGACTTTACCTCCTCCTCTGCTGCACACTCTCTCATGAGGAGCGGGGCCTGCACGCAGCCAGTGCTTAATAAATATTTGTTGCATGAACAGTTCTGTAGTGCAGCCCTTATCAGTGACTTAGTTGGGAAATCTTTCATCATCATCATTATTATTATTATTATTATTTTTGAGACGGAGTCTTGCTCTGTTGCCCAGGCTGGAGTGCAGTGGCCGGATCTCAGCTCACTGCAAGCTCCGCCTCCCGGGTTTACGCCATTCTCCTGCCTCAGCCTCCCGAGTAGCTGGGACTACAGGCGCCCGCCACCTTGCCAGGCTAGTTTTTGTATTTTTTTTAGTAGAGACGGGGTTTCACCGTGTTAGCCAGGATGGTCTCGATCTCCTGACCTCGTGATCCGCCCGTCTCGGCCTCCCAAAGTGCTGGGATTACAGGCTTGAGCCACCGCACCCGGCCTATCTCTCATTATTTTTGCCGACAGGGGTTTGGAGAGCAGCATGGCCCCATGAGACTACTGAGGTGGAACTATGCATTAGGAGAGCTGACTTCTCCAGGGAACAGTTGAATTTGAAATTCTGAAAAAGAATCACGTATGATACATACTTGATTTTTGCTTTGATAGTTTTTTATTTTAAAGGTCCACTTTTTTGGGAGGTAGCCATCAAGGAGTATTTAGAAATGTGTCTTATTCTAATGTGACTTTTCCGTTTCTTGGTCAGTCCTCCGAGTTCGTCAAAGGAATGCTTGTGTGAGTTCTTGAATTCCGAAAGATGTGGGTGATGAGAAAGGCCAGGATGGAACTTCGGAGACCCCGAGTGTGCATTTGGGCTGCCTGGCTGTGAAGGGAAGACCTGATTAATGTGTTAGGAGTTGGATTTCATGCAGATAGCTTGGAAATTGCAGGAAGGGCTCTGATGACTCTGAACACAACACAGCTACCCCACATCTTCCCTTGCACTGTGAAGGGCCCCCTCCGAGGGGCACCCGGGGGTCCTGGGCTGGCTTGTTGGGGTGTCCTTTGGTTCCTTAGAGCACTGTTTTAAAGTCAGGGTTGTTGGTGACACAGGTGTTGTACTTTTGTATCAGCACTGTAATAGAACAGTTGACCTGCCAAACTAATAAAGCCACAGTGGTGCCTGTTTCACAGCTGTTCATTTTCAAAGATCTATTCTCAGTGCCTTGACTGAGAAGCCTGGGTTCCAAGGAAGGGACTGCCGTCCGCAGGCCTCCCCCTCGAGCACCCTTGCTCTCTGTGGACACACAGGCGTGCTCCTCAGAGGTGAACACATTACCTCGAGGAAGCTGCGTTTTAAAAATAGGAAAGGAAACGATCGTCAGTGTTTGATGTCGTGCCGGAAAAGCACTCCCATCAGCGCTTTGTGGCTCAGTGTTTTCCACATCGTGTCTTCTTTTCCTTAGCCGTGAAATTTCGTCAGATTGTTATGCAGAAGCGGTTCAGTGTCTCTGTGTGACTGCGAGACAGCTGTTGGTCCTAATGAGGATGCCAGCTTCGCGGCGTTTCCGCTGATGGAGACCCGCGGAGGGAGCGGAATGTTCCAGACCAGGCAGTGGTGTGCGGCGAGGAGGTGCCGCACTGTCAGCTGGAGGAGCACGCTCGGCTGCCCCACACGACAAGATAAATGAGTTTGCCGGAGTTTGGCAGCGTCGGCACCATTTCCAGTGCACGGCCGTGCGCGCCAGCCTCCCCGTGGGACCTGTGGGCTGAGGGTGCCTTGGAAACTGCTGCCTCTTTGCCGGTTCTTTCTTCTTTTGATGTCCGACAATACTTGTCAGGATTGTGATTTATTAAAAACCTAATGTCTTTCAGCATTTCATTAACATGGGGTTAGGCGATCTTTTGTTGAGCCTTTTTTCCTATTAATTTAGCAGAATGTTCACTGAAATTTAACTTGGCCAAACCTCCTGAAGACTCCAGTTCAAAGAGAAGTCGGGGGCAGCTCTCCTCTGGCTCTTCCAGGCTCCCCCAGCAGTCGGAGTCCTCCAAGCCTCATTGTAACCTTCTCACTGAAGCATGGCAGCGTCTGATTCATAGTCAAGCCCTCACGTTGTTCTTTATTTTTTTAGATGAAGAATCTGGAGGAGTTACTGGGTTGATTTTGCAGAGTTCTCTCTGCTCATGCTGCTGTAGTTACCTGTGCTGCTCTTGTTACCCGGGCTGCTCTTGTTACCCGGGCTGCTCTAGTTACCCGTGCTGCTGTAGTTACCCGTGCTGCTCTTGTTACCCGTGCTGCTCTTGTTTCCCGTGCTGCTCTTGTTTCCCGGGCTGCTCTTGTTACCCGGGCTGCTATAGTTACCTGTGCTGCTGTAGTTACCTGTGCTGCTCTTGTTACCCGGGCTGGGTGTTTGTTCGTGTCCTGCCCCGTGTGATGCCGCGGTTTCCAGTCGGGCAGTTTCCCCCAGGAGACGATGTTGGTTGTCACCCCTGGGGAGGGGCCTGCTCTAGTTTCTCGTGGACCTGGGCAGGGCGGCTGCTACATCCACAGGCCAGGATGCCGCACCACAGGGAAGGGCCCCGAGCAGGGGAATAAGTGTCAGCAAATCCACACCGCAGCTGTGGGCACCACGACCAGGCCTTTGAGAAGGCAGACGTGAAAACGGTCGCTGCCACATCATCCCGACTGTGTTCCGAGGCCTCAGTGTCAGAGCGTGTTTCTGGGTGGTGTTGACACTCCTTGATTCTTAGTAGCTTTGCTGTACTTTGATGTTATGTTTTTAAAAACCTTGTTTTAATGCAGTGGAACTTAGACTTAATTAGAACTCAGCTCGTGTCCACTTAAATGAGGAGGATTTTCATAAATGGACTTGGTGACTGGATGGTGCTCCTCTCATCCAGGGCCACATAGAGCATGAAATCCCATGTCATGGTACAGCTTCAGTGGCTGGGACAACTGGTGTTTAATTGGACTCCAGAGTTCCAAGCAATTTTTATGGACCGGACCTCGGTGAGGGTAGATGTGGAAACCAAGCTTTTGGTCCACGTAAACTAGTGATTTGTGATGACAAGAGGACACTTCCTTCATGGATAGGTGGAAATTCACATGCTTATCATCTTGTAGGTATCTTAGCCGCTTTAGTGAGGGGTGAGGTGGGTTTTGAGCCTCTGTACAGAGTGAGTGACTCCAGTTTTTGTGCCCTGGGAGACAGTGTTGGGGTCAAGCCTGTGTCTCTCTGACAAGGCACTGCCCCTGCGTCTCAGGATCTGCCCACTGTGTCCTGAAGTCAGACCATGTCTTCCTGGGTGGGCCAGTCATGGGGGACTGGCGAGCACGCGGACCCACCACAGCCCTGAGCCAGGCGGGACATGCAGCCCCCCTGGCCGCTGCTGAAGAGAGCTGTTGATCATGCCTGGATGGTGTGTCCTGGGCTCACAGGGAAAGTAAGGTTTTTATCACACTCTTTTTACTGAACTTTGCCAGTGAGCAAAGAGGTGATTGAATTTTCTTCTTCAAATGTCGTTTTATTATTTGAGTCGTAAATACCTTCTGGCAAGTGCCAGAGACTTTCCTTTGATTGCTGGTTAAGGTAGTCGCCCCAGCCACTGCCAGCACAGCCTCAGCCAGTGAGGACATGGTTTCCTCTGCAGATTTTGCCTGGGTTTCTTCAGTGATTCTCAGTGCAATTCAAGTGATAACATACTTTGTTTATATGTTTAATCCAATTTTACCACTAGTAAGGGTATTTAACATACTTAGCACCGTGTCATACACTGTTTTTTACATTTCAAGAGCAAAGTTGATGAAAGGGTTTAACACAGACTGATGAAACCTTTCTTCCCCATCTCTTCTTGTTTTTATGGTACTTTTCATCTTTAGGGTGTGTCTCCCATCTTAGCCGTTTCAGGGCCTCTTTGGTTCCTTGAGCCCTTCTCCCTGAGGGCCACATATTTCAACATATTTGAATTAAAAAGAAAATTATTGTTATTTTGGATTTATATAAGCAGGTTCCAAGAGTGGTTGTGATGTTGAATTTTTCTCCTCAAACTTTTTAGATAAAAGTTGTGTTTAAATATACATAATATAAAACTTACTATTTTAACTGTTTTTATGTGTGTATTTCAGTGGCATTAAATTAGTTCACATTGTTGTACAGCCACCAGCACTATTTCCTGTGCTTTTTCATGGTCTCAAATGGAAACTCTGCACTCATGAAACTAGTCTTGCCTGTCCCCCAGACCCTGAGAACCTGTGTTCTACTTCTTGTGTCTATGAATTTGCCTAGTCCAGGGATCTTAGATGAGGGGGATTCTTGAAAGTTCATTCATGTCGTAGCTTGTGTTAGAGTTTCTTTTTTACGACTGAATAATATTCCATTGTGTGTACATGCCGCATTAAATCCATCTGCTGATGGACATGTGTGTTGTTTGCATCTCTTTGGCCGTTGTCAGTAATGCTACTGTGAACGCTGGTGTGTGTGGCTTCCTGGCTGTTTGTATATCTTCTTTGGGAAAATGTTGATCCAAGTCCTTTGTCTGTGTTTGAATTGTTGAGTTGTCAGAATGTTTTTCTCTAACTCCTGTGTTATGATTACATTGATTGAGAGTTGTTGTTGGAGTGGATTTTTTTAATTCTCTGCCATAGACCCAGATGTGTAGACATTTGGGCATGTTCTGTCGAACCCTACTTTCTGTAACCTCTCTTTGTTCCGTTGCCTGGAGATGTGGAATAGAGTAGAAGGGACTGTGTGTTTCTAATCCACTGGGAAGAAATCAGGTGTCCTTTTCTTGCACTGGTGGAAAGGCTTTGGGAGGCGGGAGCAGTTTGCGGAGGAGATGGCTGTGAGTTTGCGCTTCTCTGACCTCCTTCCCACCCACTTGGTCAGGGTTGTGTGTGGGGTGTGGTGTCGTGTCCTGCACCTGCTGTTGTGTCTGACCCTGTGCCCTCTGCTTGTAGCACTGTGACCTCTGCTGTGTTCACCGTGGGAGACAACGTGGTTTCAGGCAGCGATGACCGCACGGTGAAAGTCTGGGACTTGAAAAATATGAGATCCCCCATTGCAACTATTCGCACGGACTCTGCCATTAACAGGTAACGTCAAACTGTTGGTTAAGTAAGTGTCATAGTCTGATGGGAAAGGGTTGATTGTGATTTCATGTTTTATTCGTGGAGGTTTAATTGATAGAACCCTGGGAACAATGGTTTAGGTTCCTTTGTCCTCTAATGCAGTTTCAGTATTCCATGAAAACTTAAACTAACTGAGCCCTAAAACCAGGTAGGATCAGTGAGATTTGTAAGAATGAGAATGACCCATTTGTGGCAGATGTGCAGGGCTTCTCTTGACTTCTTGTGAGGGTTGGTCTTGTGTGGGTGGGTCTGGTTCTACCATTGAGCAGTGTGTGTGTGTATTGTGTGTATGTGCGTGGGGTCTGTGTGATCTTGTAGCTACGTGTGAGTAACTTGGTCTCTTTTGAACACCGTAAGCAGGTGGCACACGCAGTGTGTTAATGTAGTTAGCCTTGAAATGTGAATAATATGGAACCACCTGCCTCATTATCTGTAAATTCAAAAACTTAGAGTGTCACTGTTTTATACACAACCCACTTTTACCTCTTCTTTGCAGGATCAATGTATGTGTCGGCCAAAAAATCATAGCCCTCCCCCATGACAACCGACAAGTGAGACTGTTTGATATGTCAGGAGTGCGCCTGGCACGGCTTCCCCGGAGCAGCCGCCAGGTAACAGCACGGTCGGTGTGCGTACGCAGGGCATGGTGGAGGAGGACGGGTAGAGATATTTTACCTTCTTATTTTGTTACTAAGTCTTTGCATGCTAAGTTTTTGTTGGAAATACTTGAGCTGTATTTAGAGTTCATAAAATTTACAGTTGAAGAAGTAGAGTTGTACACCCGAGTTATTCCACACCTACCTCAGTGTTCTTTTTTTTTTTTTTTTTTTTTGAGATGGAGTTTTGTTCTTGTTGCCCAGGCTGGAGTGCGGTGGCGTGATCTCACCGCAACCTCTGTCTCGCAGGTTCAAGCGATTCTTATGCCTCAGCTTCCCCAGTAGCTGAGATTACAGGCATGTGCCACCATGCTTGGCTAATTTTGTATTTTTAGTAGAGATGGGGTTTCTCCAAGTTGGTCAGGCTGGTCTCAAACTTCTGACCTCAGGTGATCTGCCTGCCTCAGCTTCCCAAAGTGCTAGGATTACAGGCATGAGCCACCGCACCCAGCCCAGTGTTCAGTTTTTAAGTTTAAAAATAAACAAAATAGCTGGGCGCGGTGGCTCAAGCCTGTAATCCCAGCACTTTGGGAGGCTGAGATGGGCGGATCACGAGGTCAGGAGATCGAGACCATCCTGGCTAACACGGTGAAACCCCGTCTCTACTAAAAACTACAAAAAACTAGCCGGGCGAGGTGGCGGCGCCTGTAGTCCCAGCTACCCGGGAGGCTGAGGCAGGAGAATGGCGTGAACCCGGGAGGCGGAGCTTGCAGTGAGCTGAGATGCGGCCACAGCACTCCAGCCTGGGTGACAGAGCGAGACTCCGTCTCAAAAAAAAATAAAATAAATAAATAAATAAACAAAATATGCAGTTCCTCTGTTTCACAGCCATGGGGAATGAGCCCTTTGGTGCATGTGTTAGTGGTGGCAGCTCTGTAGGGAAGCAGTCTTAGATGTCTGCAGTTGTGTCTGTACAGGCTGGAAGTGTTGAGTGGGCATTGTGGCCAGGCAGAAGCCGGGTTGGTTGTAGACTGGGGGGTCTTGAAGGTGGGATCTCTTCCACCTCCAGCCAGAAAAACACGTTTCTGTGGCAGGCTGTTGTGACAGGAAAAAATCTATTTAAATGTTAGTTTCTTGTTAGTGAAGGGTTGCTCCTTGCTAACTTTGGAAGACAGCGGAGGGAGTTTCTTGCTATGTGCTGTTCAGCCCACCTGTCCTGGTTGCCTGGAAGGCGCAAAGAGAATCGAGACTCCACGGCACCCGCGTGGATGCAGAGGCCCGGGGGCCTGGGGGCCAGTGTTCAAATTCCCTCGCGACTCTGATGAGCTCTGCAGTTGGGCCTCGCTGTAGTGTGGGTGGCATTTGCTGTTGGCTCTCCCCTGGGAGGTCACAGGGGCAGCTGCGATGCACAGAAACTCCCCGTGGTCAAGGCAGCGTCTCCCCAGCATTGTGCGTAATGGAACCCCTCATAGATGATCCCTCTTTCCTGTCTTTTGATCTTGTTGGAGTACTGTCTGGATACCTGTGTGAGTAAATGGATTTGTTCCCTGAGGCCTCCTGTGGCTGCACGGGGCCGCACACGCCTGCAGGCTGCTCTGGTGGCCCCCTCAGTGCCTCTGTGGCTCAGTCTGGAGACCAGCTCGTGGCTCATGGGCCGCAGCTGCTCTGCTTTTAAACTTTTTTTTTTGAGACGGAGTCTCGCTCTGTCACCCAGGCTGGAGTGCTCAGAAACTGCAGGCAGGCTGGGTGATCCAGGAGGCACATGCGAAAGTGGGGGCTCTCTCAGCGCAGCAACACCTTTTCTTCAAGGGGCACAGACTTTCTGGAAATGACGTTCACTGAGACTGGGTGTCTCTTCAGTTCCCTTCACAGCCTGAGTGCCCTGTTTGAAGTTAATTATTGATGTTTTTACTCCTTGATACACATGAAAATAGTGGAGTAGAAAAATTTCATGAAATTAGAGTGACTAAAATATGCTTCACAACCCTTAACACAGCCATAAATTGCTTGTCCTGGGGAATCTTTTCATGTTTTGTTAACAGCTGAGTATCACTTATGTGTCCTCTCAGCTGCATCTTAGACATAGTAGAATGTTGTCTTTTCAACATGCCTGTGTGAATTGTGAAATTTCTGTGCAGCATGTAAAGTTTGCGTTTTGAAGCACAAATTCATGAGAACTATTTGTTTATGACTATGAATTATGACTTTACTACTTTGAGAGTATTTTCCCTCAGAGAAATGGAATTCTGAATGGTTCTTCGTGGCCCTAATTTTGTGTAGACAGTTTTCTTTTCAGTTATCTGTAAACATTCAACTTTGTTGACATTGTAGGATTCTGTTGTGCCTGGGTTTATTTCCTCCTAAAGTGGTATGAAATAGATTTATTTATTTTTTATTTTTTAATTATACTTTAAGTTCTAGGGTACATGTGCACAACGTGCAGGTTTGTTACATATGTATACATGTGCCATGTTGGTGTGCTGCACCCATCAACTTATGAAATAGATTTATTTTTAAGATTAATGAATGTGATATAACTTTATTTAGAACTTGTAACACCTCTTCAGATAAATAAATGTGGTTTTTAGTGTCGCAGAACCCTGCTGGAAATCACCAACTTACATTGTTCTTACGTCTTAAGCTGACCGACTTGGAAGAGAGAAAACAAAACACTTATTTGAGCCTTTAAGTGGTGGAGTGAAAGGAACTGATTGAAAATATTTCCCTGTAGTGCTGGAGTAAGTGTCACTTCCCAGCGTGAGTTTTGGGAAAGTGAGCTTGGTGGAGAGTCAGGAGGTCCAGGGTCAGGGTTCCTGTGAAGAGCAGGCTCATGGGGCGCGAGGGTCCCTGCGTGAGGGTCTCTGTGATGTGGAGGCTCACGGGGCGCGAGGGTCCCTATGAAGTGAGGGCTCACGGGGTGTGAGAGTCCCTGCATGAGGGCCTCTGTGAAGTGGAGGCTCACAGAGCGTGAGGGTCCCCACGAAGTGGAGGCCCACGGTGCTCAAGGGTCCCCGTGAAGTGGAGGCCCACGGGGCCCCGTGCTGAGTGTCCTGGAACAGCACATCATGTGCACTGGGGCTGCCACGATGGCATGGGACATCTTTGGGGTGCATCTGCTTCCTGGGTGGCAATGCTGTGGGCGCACGAGAGATGGAAATCCCATGGGAGCTCTGCCGGCGGTGAAAGCCTGGCTGGCTTTCTTGTGGAAGCTCTTTGTCTTTGGCACTTCTGCAGCAAATGCCTTGAGTTTCACTGTGAAGAGCTCTTGCCCACAGCCTTGGTTTTACTGCCAGTTAATGGATGCATTGCTGCTTCCTTTTTTGTGCCTTTTGTAACCCTTTGTTATGTGGTCTTTCTTACAATTGTTTTATTTTTCTGGCCTTTTGTGGTTCTCTCTCCAGATGTATAAATAGCTATTGTGGTTCTCTCTCCAGATGTATAAATAGCATATTTATACGTGAATATTTTACAGGAAAATTTTATGCCATTCTTTAGGTGTTTCTTAATCTGTCAGCTTTACTTAATACTGACTCACTCTTGTACCTTATGCTGTAATAGCAACGTATCAGAGCTGTTGTGTAATTTAGAAAATGCAGATGGGTCCTAAGGCACTGCTTACAGACATTCTAAGTGTTGGCTAAGAGCCTGCATCTGCTACCTACATACACACCGATATGCTATTGCTCTGTCACATATTTTGCAGTAACTTTTCCAACATGCTGATATTTAAGTGGATTTGCTGAAGATGGCAGGAATCTACCTAAAAGGCCATTTATTTATCCTTGTTTTATATGACGCCAAATGTATTTTTCCAGTTCCTTTATTACCGAAGCCAGGTATTTGTTAAAATCCTATTTGAAGTATTTGAGTGAGTATCATTTAATTTACCCCTAAATATCTCCTAGCTTCATTTATTCAAAATTTTCACATTGATCATTTGTTTTTTTTTGTCGTGACTGTAATCTTACTCATTTTCTTAAGGAAGGAGTCATACAGTGCTTTTGGGGCAGGTTCCACACTGGCGTCTTGGCCTCACTCGTCCTGGCCTGGCTGCACGTCCTGGCGGCTCTGCTGGGCTTGGTGATCCGTGCTTGGCGGTCAGTGCTCGGTGGTCCGTGCTCGGCAGTCCGTGCTCTGTGATCCATGGGGTGCTCGGTGGTCTGTGCTCGGCAGCGGTTGGTGCTCGGCGGTCCGTGATCCATGGTCCATGCTCGGTGGTCCATGCTTGGCGGTCCCTGCTCGGCGGTCCTTGGGACTAATCCTGGGCACCATGTTGTTTTCTTGTAACTTTCTTACTTTGAGTGATGTGGTTATTCATTTCGCTGAGGTCTTATAAATCTTACTTTCGGGAATAATGCGCTGATTTTGGTTTGTTTGATCGTCACTAGGGCCACAGGAGAATGGTGTGCTGCTCAGCATGGAGTGAAGACCACCCCGTGTGCAATCTGTTCACCTGTGGGTTTGACCGGCAAGCCATTGGTTGGAACATCAACATCCCTGCATTGCTACAAGAAAAATAAGGACACCGGCAGTCCTTGGTTTCACTCTTTGCCAGCACAGACCTTTGATGGGTGCGGGCTTTTCTTCATATTAATCAGCCATTTTTGTGAGAGTTTGACCCTGGGAAGGGTGCTTTGTATATGTTCTTTTCACATAGTGCCCAGCTTGCATGAAATGTACAGAGAAATGTGTGGTCGTATTTTTTACTTTTGTCTTGTATATGTGTGTGTATTGGGTCCTCTGGGCAGTAAAGGCAAAGCTCACCTCCCATGTAGCACATGAAATGCTTGTGAGTTGTTGACATTGAACAGGTGAACAGTAGGGCATTACATTTGTGTGAATTAAATGTGAACCTCTGTATTACGTTGCGGCGTCGGCGGTCCTGCGTTCCCTGAAGTAACTGTATGTATCTGCCTGTGCTGGGAAGACTGTGGGGCTGCCTGTGTTGGCTGGTGACCAGCAGGATCGCTCCGGGATTTTGTGTTTACCTCGCGTGAAGTTCAGCACGTGCTATCGTGTAGTCAGCTTCCACTCTGATTTCTGTTACAGTTCTGCAAAGGTAACCTGGAGTTTAGAAGTTAAAAAAAAGCATGGGATGTTGGATTTGCACCATTTGGAGTTTCTTTAGGAAAGAAAAGTTTTCTGCTTTTTTATAGAAAATCATTTCAATCTCCTGAGCTCTCATCCTAGCAAATTTTGAAATAGGATTCTAATCACCGATTTCAAATATTAAGCAAAATGTAAAGCACTTTAATTTATAGCTATGGTTATAAACAGGCTTTAGATGTTTCAAATGACTTGTCCATTGAATGTGACTTGACTTTGATAAGAGGCCCTGCCGCCTGCACACAGAGCCCAGTTAATTCTCCGCACCTCGGTCGTGTGCTTCCAAATGGGCTCACTCCCGTGGTGGTGTTTGAGAGCCAACAACACTACCTCAGAGACGGGTCTTTGGGAAACTTTGGGTCTCACTGTTGCCTGGCTGGAGCACTTTGGTTTATAGCTGGAATACTGAGTTCCGTTCAGAAGGCAGGAAAGACAGTCACACCGACGTGTCCTGAAGGTGTAGGCTCTCCACTTAGGAGCACAAGCTGATGGCCACAGCCAGCAGGCCCCGGTGACGAGACACTTCCAGCCCCCATGGTGGGGACGCCTCTCAGTGCCAGTCCCGCTATGGCTGAGGTAGCCTGGTGTTCTTGCCTTCTTGGAAATTACTGCTCGCTTGGTATCTGTACGTTAATGTTTCTTGCTGAGTTACGGTTTTGATAAAGAGGCTCTCATTTCTTGCCTCTTGTATATTCAGTCCTTTCAATACGTCTACCTGGAGGCTCACCACTTGGAGAGACACAGGAAGGTAATATTTACAGCTGTCATGTGACATCCCAGGGTCTTTGTGTTTTGCCCCGTTTTACGGTAAGGTAGGAGGGAACCCGTCTGGTGACTGGTAGATGCAGGTGCATTAGGACGTGGGACTTTTGGACCCGTCCTTTGGTGCAGCTCGCCAGGGCTGAGAGGCGCCTCCCTACTTGGGTCTTTAGGAGCTGGCCCAAGGAACTTTGAATCTAAGTCATCTAGAATGACTCTGAAATGACTGACAGCCCGGGGCCCAAGAATAACTGATAACGACCTCAGATGGATCTGACGTGGCTGAGGGACAAACAGCAAATATTTCAGTCATTTGATTTTACAGATAAAAAATGTGTTGTGTTTTTGTCCGACATTGTTTCCTGACTGCACTGTTCTGAGAATGGAGCCTACCTGGTCCCTCTGGTTGATTGGACTCTCAGGTTTCAGCTCCTGCTGTCCTGAGCGAACTTGCCTGATGCAGGGCTGTGCTGTGTCCAGATGTTGCTGGGGCCTCGCTTTTTCTCTTGGCCGGAGGTCTAATTCCTAGAGCCTCCCGCACTGCACATGCAAAGGTCTGAGCCCAGGGCAGCCTCTGGGGCCACTGCACAGGCCGCCTGCTTGGGTTCCTCGGGGTTTAATTTGAAAGTCTGGGTGTTTTAGGATGATGGTTAGGAACATTGAAAAATGGCTGCAAATAGCCAAATCCAGATCTCTGCCAGATTAAACATTTTTGAGGCTTTTAAAAATCAATATTCCTAGTGGTCATTGAGTTCCAGGTACACTGGTGCCCTTCACTGCCACAGCTGCTCACCTTCTCCAGCGAACTGGAGGGACCTCAGAAACTGGATTCCTGCACGTCCTTCGGGGCGCAGCCCTGCGGTGCTCAGGCACAGCTCTCAGGAGTGGGGGCGCCTTGCTGTTCACTGCTGTGTCATCTTCTAATGTGAGCTCATCCACTGCTGCTGCAGCGTGTTAATCAGGAGTCACAGACAAGATCGGGGATGGTGCGTGTATGTGCGTGTGCATGTGTGTGTGACTAAATTAAGTCATACTGTCAACCACATGTGATCTCGTGTGAAACAGTGTTTGGAAGTGGGAACAGTTTTGTCCTGTATGCTGATGTGTCCAGAATTTCATTTAATGATAGACAGAAAATGTGTGATTACTGAAAAGTGTGTATCGATACAGAATTTCTTAACAGCCATGCTGTTGGGCAAAGCAACTGTTTTTCAACCACTGCTCATCAGTTTCGGAAGAGACAAAAACTCTGTACATATTTTGGAATCTGAAGGATCCTATATAAATCATTTGTTACTTAAATATGTGAAAAACATTTCTTTGGAGGAAAATGTATGCATTTATAAGTGTTCTGTGGAATCAGTTTTTATTGTATTGATATAATTGTCTCTAAGTGTTGAGTGTCTTCATTGCAATATGAAATTCATTAAAATGTCCATGTTCCATAATTATTATTATAAAAGCTTTGTGTTATTGGGAGTCTTTTATTATTTTTACAGTTTTTCATGTTTTGCTTTGGTGAAACATTGTGAATGACTATGTAAACATCACGATGACCTAGAAATTGAACAAATATAATACTGGTCACTCGAAAAATTTTTAGGCTTGAAAAATCAGTTGTGTTTTCTATCTATCTCTTATGTTAACATTCAACAATACATAATTATGCTGCTTCATCCCTCATCAGGACCCTGAAAACTTCCAAAAGGGTTAACAGCTTGACACAATTTTTGGTAAAGTTCCTCAGTATAATAAAATGCTCATACTGTTCTCATTGCAGTAAGCTTGTTTGAAAGTTAAAACAACAACAACAACAACAACAAAAAACAGTTACAGAAAGTAGGTGCCATTTTCTGTGGGAGAATGCAAACCAGATTGGGAGTGGCTCCTGGAGGCTCCTGGTGCATAGCCATGTCCGACCCACGCATGGAGGCGGAGACTGTGGCTGAGGCCATGCCTGAAGCTGAGGCCGAGGCTGAGACCAGGGCTGGTGCTGTGGCTGTGGCTGAGGCTGAGGCCTAGGCTGGGCCTGGGGCTGGGGCTGAGGCTGAGGCGGAGGCCTTGGCTGAGGCTTTGGCCGAGGCTGAGACGAGGGCTGTGGCTGTGGTGGTGGCCGTGGCTGAGGCTGAGGCTGTGCTGAGGCTGTGGCTGAGACTGCGGCTGAGACTGCTGTGGACTCAGCAGGTGGAGAGTCTGGGAGGGTTCTTACTTGAGCAGATAGTGGCTCCTTCACACCGGCAAGGCCACTGCCTAAGCTGCATTAGTGCTGGGAGTATCTTCACACCCAGAAAGGCAGACCATTTCTCCACTGGTTACTTAACTTTCCCACCTTCCTCCTTAAATAGCCTGTGATTATTGGCTAAATTTCATAATGTTACATCTTCAGTGAATTTAAAAGTTCATTCTCTATTAATATCAAGAATCCTGATAGAAGCGCTTACACATTGCTGTGATTTCATCAGAACGCCAGGGCACTGGTCTCCCTTACTATCCATAGGTTTACTGTTTTTCCCTAATAACTTAGAATTTAAAAAATTATGCTAAAATTTGGGAACACCTGAATTTATTATATGTAACATATACAGTTCATCTTATAGTGGGAAGAAGCTGAAAATGAAATTAGCTAAAAGTCTTGTGTGACTTTATTTTATTAAAAAAAATTTTTTTTTGAGATGGTGTCTCACTGTGTTGTCTAGGCTGGTCTCGAACTTCTAAGCTCAAGCAGTTGCTCACCTTTGCCTCCCAAAGTGCTAGGATTACAGGCTTGAGCCACCACGCCTGGCCAAAAGTCTTGTGTAATGTAAAATTAATTTTAGTAGAATATCTTTTATTAAGCAGCTTTTGGTCAAAATGAAAATGAATTAAGCAGGTCTTTGGAGACGCAGGAGCTCTGTGTGGAAGCCAAGCGAGAGTTTCCTGAGGCCTCTTGGTTTGTGGGCCGAGTGGAGAATGGTGAGGAACTGCTTTGGGTATCTGGTCAAGGAGGCTTCTCTGAGGTTGGTCAAGGCATCAGGAAGTGGCGGGGAGAGTTCCCAGTGAGCAGAGCGCCATATGCAAAAACAAGGTGAGCTTGGCACACTTCAGGTGCCGATCTCACGGTGTGACCAGAGTGTCGGTGAAAGGTGGTGGCCCCGGGGGGCTGGAGTGACTTGCAGGTACCGTCTCACCCAGAAGCTCTGGATTTCATCCTGTGCACCTGAAAGGGTGAAGATCAGAAGTGGGGAGACTGCCCAGTCATCTAGGTGAAGGATGTTGGCTGCCCGGGCTGTGTTGTTGGCAGTAGGATGGAGAAAGAGGATGGATTGAGATCTAAGGGTTAGAACAGGCAGTTCTTGCTGGAAAGAAGTGTTCTTCATTCTATAGTTCAGAATACATCTAGGAAAGGTATTGATTGTGCAGGCATTTCTTAGTGTATGCAAAAGACGTTTCAGGCACCGACAACCTAAAATATATTATCAGGATTTTCCCCTTAAAGGGTTGATGATGAGTTAGGAAATGTCCGTCACAACTTAGAGACATTATTATCTTAGCTAAGTTCATCTGTCACCCGTGCTGATGAGCACCTTGCCCCCCCACCACTCCACAGACTCTGCCTCCCTCTCACCTGGGTACCACATCTGCCTCTCACATGGATGCTGTTGGAGTGGTCATGCCCTGGTACTTGACACCCTGTCTAGGCATGATTGATTGGGGGTGGGAGGGTCTCAGGCCTTTGGACTTGGCCTGAAACACCACCAGCAGCTCTCTTGGGCCTGTAGTTTGCAGATGACAGACTGCAGGACTTGTCAGCCTCCATAACCACATGAGCCAGTCCCTTATCACAAGTCTTTGTGTATCTATATACATCCTATTGGTTCTGCGTCTCTGGAAAACCCTAATACAGTGACCTATTTAGTTAATGGTTCTAGTACTGTTTGTTATCCACATGAAATGAAATAATCTATTTGGAGCCCTACCTCACACCAAACAAAAATCAATTCCAGCATTAACTGTTAAATTTTAAAGGAGAAATCAAAATTAATTTTTTTAATAATTTGAGATTTATTAAAGTTCTTTAAAAATGCATTAAGCATACTAGAAAAGATGGATGAATTTGACTACATTAAAATTAAAAGGTTCTATTCATATAAGACACCTTTAAGGTGAAATGATAAACCACAAGTGGTAGTTGCAACATATAATTCACAAAGGGCTACTATCCAGGATAGTGAACAAAATAAGATTTTGTATGTCTATAGGAGAATTGGAAATTGAACAGCAGACCTGAATAGGTATGTCACAAAAGAGAAAATATGAGTAGCCAATAGCAAAATATAGAAATTGAGAACGTGAAAATTAAGGCCAAAATGAAATGCCATTTCACAGTCAGATTGGAGGGAAAAATCTGTGGAGCACATATAGACTACTAGAACTTTGCACCCTGTTGGTTGGGGCCTAAAGTAGTACAGCAACTTTGGAAACACAGCAAGTCTGGCTATGTGCATACCTCCGTGCCCAGCACACTAGGTGTGTGTTTAGAACACAGTTGATTACGCTGTAATGTCTAGAGCATTTGCATTAGAATCATCTTGAGTGTTTGTTAAAATGGAGACTTCTGGGTCTCCAGAAGCTACTGACTCAGAATCTCTGCGGAAGGGTGACCTGCCTTTTATAATAAACATGCTCTCATGTGGGATTCTACTGTCCAGTTTGAGAACCACTGTTCTAAAGAACTTGCACATGTGCTGGGGGACTGCAGGGTGATAGCACCAAACTAGAAACAACCCAAATGTATCCACAGGTAAACTGGCAAATCTACACAGAGGTAGCACAGAGCGGTAAAATTGGAGACCACCACGCTACATGCAATCCTTGATCTTAGGAACATAATTTGGAATGAAATCATAGGCACTGAAGACCACAGACATATGAAACCATTTTCATAAAGTACAAAAACAAACCAAACCACATCTGCCTGTCCATCTATCTCATCCGTGGTCACATATTTTGGGGGCAGAGGGTGGGACTGGGAAGAGCTCAGAATTGGCAGTGTTTGGTTCTTAATTTGGATGGTGGGAACATGTCTTTTTTTTTTTTTTTGAGACAGTGTCTCACTGTGTCACCAGGCTGGAGTGCACCAGCTCAATGACGGCTCACTGCAGCCTTGACTTCCTGGGTTCAATTGATCCTCCCACATCAGCCTCCTTAGTAGCTGGAACTACAGATGCATGCCACCACACCTGGGTAATTTTTGTATGTTTTTGTAGAGACAGGGTTTTGCCATGTTGCTCAGGCTGGTCTTGAGCTCCTGGGCTCAAGCATCTGGGTATTCATACTTTATAAGACTTTACAATTAGAAGGAATTTTTTATACTTCAGTGTACCTAATATTATGTAATTAAAAGAGTAATATAAGAAATTCTAAAGAGAAAGTGTGTGTTATTCCAAAGATGGATAAAGTGAGTGCTGATAAGATGGGGGATTTATACCAATATTTTTTGATAGCATCAGTTTTAAACTCATCATTGAAGAGCCATATTTTATTCACATATTAGTACTTTTTCCATTTACAAACATGTAGTTTTATTCTAAACTGATTTTCAGGCAGTGTGCACATTTCATAGGACGAAACACAAGACCAATTTTGCTCCAAGATAATGTTCTTGAGAAAATGGTCACTGAGGAAGTTGTTGAAAGGCAGTGTGTTACAGTGTGTCAAAACTGGGCTGCTTTCAAATACATTTTAGAAATCCCAGCTTTAAAGTAGGAAATGTAATAAGGATTTCATTTGCCAGGTGTGATCATAAAACAATAAAAGTAGTTTTCTAATGTTGCTCATAAACTGGGACTGAAAATCATTTCAAATCCAGGAGACAGTCCAAAAATGGTTATTGAGCAATGGCCACATATTGGAATAAAAATTTTTATTCTCAGTCTGTGTTTTGGGGAAACAGCATTTCATTGCATAGGTGGATAAGTTCTAGAATATTGGCTAAATGTATAATCATTTTCTAAAATGCACATGCATTGTAAAAGTTTTCTAGCTCCTGAAATATTACGGAGTTTTCTAGCTCCATAATATAAAAATGTTCTACTGATAAACTTTATTTTCTTTCTTTTTGAGTAATAAAATTAATTGTATATGTTCTCTAACCACTCCCTGTCAGAAGGAGCTAATTTTAGTTTTCCTCTCTTTTGAAACAGCTTTATTCTGGTATTCTGGTGTAACAGACAACACGCCAGTTGTATTTAAGGTGTAAAACGTGATTTCCTTTGACAGGCATTTACCATGAAATCATCCCCACAATCGAAATCATGCACAATCCCCCAAGAAAGTCATCCAGGCCCTTCCGTGTTCCCTGCACTGCCCCTCCTCACCCCCACTCCACCCTTGGGGAAACACTGGTCTACTTTCTGTCACTAGAGATTAATTTGCATTTTCTATAATTTTGTATAAATGCAGTTATACAGTATGTATTTTTTATTTCTTTCACTCAGAAAAATTATTTTGAAAGATTGATTTTATTGCATATCCCAATCTATTTCTTCTCATTGCGAGTAGGATTTTGTGTGGATAAACCAAATTCATCTGTTTACCTGCCGATGAACATTCAGATTGTTTCCAGTTTTTGGCTATTTCAAATAAAGCTGGTATGAACACTTGCGTACAAGTCTCTGTGCTGACGTGTTTTCATTCTCCTGGGTGAATTCCTGTAAATGCTGATTTTTAACTCTGAGAGCCTGCCATACCTTTCCCAATGTGACCGTTCTGGAGACCTCTGGTTTCCATTCCAACATGTAAAAGAGCTTGGAAGTCATTTCTCTCCCTCACCATAAAAAGGCAAAAAACAGAAAACAGTGATTTTTCTTAGATCACAGCAGAGAGTTGTGGTCACAGGGCAAACTCCTGACCCCAAAACTGGAGAAACAGGCAGATACAGAGAACTGTGGTCTCCGGAAGAGCAGCTGCTGGAGCCAGAAATGGGTAGGAACCCCACATAGGGCCATGGAGGCATCGATGGAGGCTGGGGCTGGCTGTGGAGCGAGGGCTCCCAGATTTCTGGTCTGCTGGCTGCCTCAGTTTCACGGGTTCTACTTCCAGGAGCACCACCAAGTTCCTATGGTGCAAACGGGAGAAGGATCCCCTCCAGTGTGGCGACGGGAGGGACGATGACTGAATTCAGCCGGAGCTTTCTCCCTACAGACCCCACTCTGCAAGGGCAAGGCCTTCACCAGCACATCTGACTTGTGGGGAGGGAAAATCGCTTGGCTCCAGCCTCTTAGCCTTCCTGTCTCAGGGGACAGTACCTTGAGAATCATTTGTGAAGGTCACAGATGCAGTGTGCAGGCCCCCTGAAAGTGCAGGCCCCCTGAAAACATGAGACCAAATCATGGGGCTGCAGACCCCTCTCCTCCCACTCCCCTCCCCTTTCCCTCCCCTGCCCTCCCCTTTCTCTCTGCTGCTCTCCCCTTTCCTTCCCTTTCCCTCCCCTCCCCTCTTCCACCTGGCCTCACAACTACAGAGCTCCTGAATAAGGACAACCAAGGGGGCCACAGCTCTGACTCTACTTAAGAAGGAGTTTCAGGGGAAATCAAGACAGTAGGGGAGACAAAAGCAGAGACACCAGAGGAGACTGGAGCCTCTGATTCTTGCAGCTACAGCCCATAATGAGCCCAGCCTTCTTCCTAGACAGAGGTATAAAACCTCACACCAAAGGTCTGCTTACCTCAGTGCCTTCTGCTGAATACATCATGTTTGGCTTTCAGCTGATGAGAAGGCATGCCAAAAGTCAAAACACAATCTGAAGAGACAAAATATCAGAGCAGACTCAGATATGGCAGAGACACTGGAATTAGCAGACACGAATTTAAAAACACCTGTGATGGGTATGCCACGGGCTCAAGTGGGAAAAGTGAACAAAAGGCAAGAACAGTTGGGTAATATAGGCAGAGAAATGGAAATCCTAAGAATAAAAAGAAATACTAGAAATAAAAAACATTGTAACAGAAATGGAGAATGCTTTTGATTGGCTCTTAGCAGACTACACATGACTGAGAAAAGCATCAGTGAACTTCAAGACAGGTCAATAGAAACCACTCAAACTGAAGAGCAAAGTGAAAAAAGAATGAAAAGGGCAGAATGGTATCCAAGATTTGTGGCACAATCACAAATGATATAATATGTGTGTTTGGGAATACCAGGAAGAGAAAGAAAGGATGAGGAGAGAGATGTAAAGTAATAGCTGAAAACTTTCCAAAATTAATAGGAAAAACCAGACTACAAATCAAGAAAGCTCAGGGAATAAATACCAAGTGGATAAATAACAAGAGACTTGATCAACACTTAAGCGCATTATATTCAAACTGCAGAAAACCAAAGACAAAAAGAAAATCTTGAAAGAAGTCAGGGCAAAAACACTTTATCTATGGAGGAACGATAACAATGATGACATCATGTCAGGAACCAATGCAACTAAGAAGAGAATGGAGTGAAAAAAAAAAAAGGTTTTAAACTATAAGTTAAATGTATTAGATATGAGGATATTCAGGTTATCAATTTCTACTTGAATTAAAAATTGACAGCTTATGTTTTTCAAGGAATTCCTTCATTTCACCTAAGCTATTGAATTTATTGGCATAAAGTTGTTCATATTATTCCCTTCTTATCCTTTAATATCTGTGGAATCTATAATAATGTCACCTCTCTCATTCCTGATATTGGTAACTATGTCTTCCTTTATTTCCTGATTAATCTGGCTGAAGGTCTATACATTTTATTGGTATTCTTAATGAACAAAATGTTGATTTATTGATTTTTCTATTTCATTTGGTATTTTATTGTTTTCTGCTCTGATTTTTATTATTTCCTTTCTTCTCATTACTTTTGAGTTTACTTTGTTCTTTTTTCACTTAAGGTGGAAGCTGAGGTCTTTGATTTAAATCGAAGTTAGAAAATTACATTCTGTAGTATCTAACTGCATAGATGAGAACTTTTAAAATAGGTAACACATTGTGGGGGTTTTTCTTTTTTGGTTGTTGTTATTATTGCTATTGTTTTTAAGTGAAAACATTTTATTAGGAAAAGTAAAGTCACAAAAACATAAAAGTCATCTTAACCAGAATGAAACCATGTTTCATAGCCCTTTATGAAACATTGCACAGTTACTTTACAGTTATTTTCTCTTTTCTCGAGAATGGAATGTGTATTTTTCAAATGTAAAATTAAACTTAGAACATCATAATCTGGAGTGGTTGAAATGTGCCTCTATTTGGAAAATGCATGGGGATGATTAATTATCCTAATTCAACGCCATCAGATGCAGCCGTGTGTGCTCAGACAGCTCCTATGTCAGGCTTCCCTTTTCCAGCCCATTTGAAAAAAGAGAACAGGGCTGGGTGGTGCAGGGCTTGGTACCCTTCCATGAGGCCAGGGTGTCCCGGTGGCAAGGCTCTTAGCAAACCTCTCCTCCCAGCCACGACAGATTTTCTTCTCTTTCCTGCCTTTCTGCTGCTGCTGTCTGTCCCAGGTCACATGCTATCCTCAGCAACGGAATCATTGAATGACACTCCCAGCCTCTGGCTTTACTCTTCTCTCCTTATAGATAAGTTTGTTTAGGAAAGGTGTTATTTTCTTACCCACAGCTAAAATGTCTTGAGGGACTGATTAATGATATTCCCAGCCCAAACTAAAACAGGCTGAAGCAGTGTCATGCTTCCATTTCTTTTCTTTTCATTTTTTGGCAGAAGTCGTAGCTTGCGTTGTTACTTTCAGCTTCACTCCATGGTTTTGCAGCATCTTTTGAAGTCACATGCGGACTTGAGCGCACTCTGAACAAGGGAGGACCAGGCTGTTGCCCTTCCTGGGTTAGGCCCCTCCAGCCGGCACTGACGGGATCTCCGGTTCTCGCGTGGCTACTTCAGGGAAGGGTGAAATGCCGACCATGGCGGACACAGCAGGCCTGCACTAGAGATTGCCCAGGAATCGTCAGTGTCCCCTGCAAGGAACTCACTCCATGTTTGACATATTTAGGAAGCAGTATGTATTTCCTGTTAATTTTCTAGTTCGCGGTTATGTTCTGCATTTCAGAGATTTCCAAATGTGCCAGAAAAGAGGAACCCCTCAATATTCCATCCAAGTAACCACTGCCTGTGGGACGAAGAACCCTTTTAAAATGGTGTCTCTTCCAGCAGCTCTGTCAATGACTGGATGCTCTGGAGAGTGGGCTCAACGCTGTCAGAAAACAGTGCATGACTAGGGC
>NC_045442.1:130265008-130280578 GCF_002776525.5 Piliocolobus tephrosceles | reverse complement strand
CCGGAGGGGCCCGGGCAGTTCTCCTGAGTGAGTGACTGGAGGGGCCGTGGCAGTTCTCCTGAGTGAGGGGCCGGAGGGGCCCGGGCAGTTCTCCTGAGTGAGGGGCCGGGGCAGTTCTCCTGGGTGAGGGACCGGAGGGGCCGTGGTAGTTCTCCTGAGTCAGTGACCGTAGGGGCCGGGGCAGCTCTCCTGAGTGGGGCGATCCTCCCTGTTCATTTTGTAAGGAAGGAGCCTCATCAGACACCAAAGACCACTCCCAAGGGTGCCTTCAGACATAGTCTCTGCTATTTTTTTAAACTAGTATTTAAATGTTACCAACATGTATGAAGCAAAAGGTTTAAAATTCAGATTTTTGACTTTTCTTGTAAATATTAGAATACCAGACAAAACCTGGCCAGCATCTCCACGTTGCAACTGGGTGGAGCTGCAGAGGGCCACCCTGTCTAGATACCTGAGCCAGGACCAGGTCAGCATCGTCCTTAACCGCCGGGCTCCTGCAGGAGTTTGAATTTGCACCCTATGAAACGCATGCTGGCCACTTCCTAAATTTTCTCTCTGAGCCAACTTCTGTGCAGAGCTCCAAACTCTGCCACCTGGATGTCATGGATGTCCTGGATGGCAGAAACTCATGATGTCAACATTTATTTTTCTACAGCATTTTGTTATGACAATTTTCAAACCTACAGAAAAATTGAAAGATTTTTTCAGTGAAAGCCCATATTTCCACCACTTAACTTTATGATTAACATTTTACATTCCTGTTTTATCACATACTCATCTATTCTCTAGCCCTTTTCTAAACCATTTTGTTTTATCTTTAGATGTTAGTTTTTAGGGCAATTTTAGGCTTACAGCAAAGTTGAGCAGAAAATGCACAGTTGTTGCATATCCCTCTGCCCCCACACATGCGCGGTCTCCTCCACCGTCAGCATCCCCCACCAGAAGGTGCATATGTTACAATTGAAGAGTCAATACTGTCACATCATTATCACCCCAAATCCACAGTTTACATTAGGGTTTAGTCTAAAAAATTACCTTCACTTATAGTTTTGCCTTCTCCAGAATGTCACAGAGTTGGATCCTACAGTATGTAGCCTTTTCAGATTGGCTTATTTCACTTCGCAAGATGCATTTAAGGTTCTTGCATGTCTTTTCATGGGTTGATAACTCATTTCTTTTTACTACTGAATCATATTCCATTATCTGGATGTCGCAGAGTTTATCCATTCACCCACTGAAGGACATCTTGGTTACTTCCAAGTTTTGGCAATTATGAATAAAAATGTTCTAAACATCTGTTTGCAAGTCTTTATGTAGACATAAATTTTCAACTTCATTGGGTAAGTACCAAGAACAGCAACTTTTGGATCATATGGTAAGAGTATGTTTAGTTTTGTAAGAAATTGCCAAACTACCTGATATGGTTTGGCTGTGTCCTAACCTGAATGTCATCTTGAATTGTAACTCCCACAATTCCCCTGTGTTGTAGGAGGAACACGGAAGGAGGTGATTGATTTACGGGGGTGGGTCTTTCCTGCACTGTTCTTGTGATAGTGAATGGGTCTCAAGAAATTTGATGGTTTTAAAAAGAGGAGTTCCCCCTGCACAAACTCTCTCTTTGTCCACCAGCATCCATGTAAGACTTGCTCCTCCTTGCCTTCTGTTATGATTGTGAGGTCTCCCCAGCTTTGTGACACTGTAAGTCCATTAAACCTCTTTTTCTTCCCAGTCTTGGGTATGTCTTTATCAGCAGCATGAAAATGGACTAATATGCTACCTTTCAAAGTAGCTGCACTATTTTGCTCTCCCACCAGCAGTGAATGAAGGATCCTGTTGCTCCATATTCCTGTCAGCATTTGGTATTGTCAGTATTTTGGATTTTGGCCATTGTAATAGGTGTATGGTAGTATCTCATTATCTCATTGTTGCTTTAATTTGCAGTTCCTTAATGACATATGATGATGAGTATCTTTTCATGTGCTTACTTGCCATCTGTATATCTTCTCTGGTGAAGTGTCTGTTCAGACCTTTGGCCCATTTTTAAGTTGGGTTATTTTCTTATTATTGAGTTTTAAGAGTTCTTTGTATATTCTGGATAACAGTCCTTTATCAAATGTGTCTTTTGCAAGTACTTTCTCCTAGCCTGTGGCTGGCTCCAGGATCTGTAGTGATATCCTCTATTTTGTAATTTTGGTGATTTGTACCTTCTGTTTATCTTTGTCAGCCCAGCTAGAGGTCTATCAATTTTATTGGTTTCCTTTTGGGGTTGTGGGGATGGAGAAGTAGCTTTTTGTCTCACTGATTTTCTCTCTTATTTTCCTTTTAAGTTTAATTAATTTCCATTTTAATCTTTGTTATTTCCCCTTTCTGCTTGTTTTGGATTTACTTTGCCTTGTCTAATTTCTTGAGGTAAGAACTTAAATGATTGATTTGAGATCTTTCTTCTTTTCTAATACAGATGTTATGTGCTATAAATTTCCCTGTTGGAATTGCTTTAGTGATATCCCACACATTTTGGTGTGTTTATTTTGACTTATTTGTAGTGTTTATGAGTATATTGTTTCATATAATTTTTATTAGTTGCTCTAAGTATTACAATATACTTACACAACATCACAATCTACTGGTATCAGTATCTATCTTAGCACTTAGAGTGAAATGTACAAAACTTACTTTCAATTAGTTCAATTTCTTCTTTCTACTTTTAAAATATTGTTATGAGTATTGCTCAGACAATAAAATTGTCTCAAGTATTTGCTCTGCATACGTCAACCACCACATTGGATGGTTTTCTCATTTTTGCTTCAACCATCAAATATGATTTTAAAAACTCAGGGAAAAGAATAGTGTGTGCTATTTATCCCTATTTTTACCTATTTATATGTTCTTCCTTCTTTTCTGAGGTTCCAAGTCTCCTCTTGCTCTAATTTCCTTTCTGTTTGGAGAGCTTCCTTTAGCCACATTTTAAGTGTAGGTCTACTAGCGACACATTCCTTTATGTATATTCATCTGAAAACATCTTTATTCCTCCGTCATTCCTGAGGGATATTTTTGCTGGACATAAAATTTAGGGTTGACAGTCCTTTTAGCACTTGAAAACTGTTGTACCACTTTCTATTGGCCTCCATGGTTTCAGATTAGAAATCTGCTATATTTGAGTAAGTTTTCCACTATTGGTAATGTGCTGCTGCTTCTTGGCTGCTTTTAAAAATGTTTTTATTAATTTGTAGTCTTTAGAAGTTTAATTATGATGTGTCTTGGCACGAATTTCTTTGGGTTTATCTTGCTTGGGACTTACCGAGATTCTTTAGTCTTTAGGTTTATGTCTTTTGCCAAATTTGGGCAATTTTCAGCTGTGATTTCCTTGAATCATAGAAGGACACTTTCTCCTGTCCTTCTGGGACTCTGATGGCATGAATTTTGATTTTTTTTTTTTTTTTTTTTGTTATCGTCCCATTGGTCCTTGAAGCTCAGTTCATTTTTTTAAAATCTATTTTTTTTTTCTCTGTTGGTCAGACTGTGTAGTTTCTATTGTTCTAGCATGAAATTCACTGATCCTCTCTTTTGTATATTTATTCTGCCATTGACCTCATGCATTGAGTGTTTTTTTTTGTTTCAGTTGTATTTTGGGGTTCCATAATTTCTGTTTAATTCTTTTTTTATCTTCTATTTATTTGCTGAGTCTTTCTCCTTTTTCACTTGGTTCAAGAGTATTTGAAATTGTTATTGTCTTTGAGTGGGGGGTGATTCTGGTCCTGCAGGAGGGCACCTCCCATGCCGCTTGGTGTTGGCAGAACGCTCACTGTTTGCTAGTGCCACTCAGAAGAGTGGAGTGCATTTCCTCAAGTCTCCTGGTGCTTCTTAGTTTTGGGAGGTGGCTGAGAAAATCCGAGTTGCAGGGTGGACAGTGCTTCCCCAGGCCTCATGGTGTGTGTAGGGGAAGGAGGGAGACCTTGGGCTTGTGAGGAGGAGAACATTTCCCCAGGTCACCTGGTGTTGATGGGCCCTATCCATCCTTGCTGGCACCCGAGGGGGCAGGCATGGTTTGTGGTGGAAAGTTCTTCCAGCGCTGCCTGTTGGGCCCTGGGCCAGAAAGGTTTTCCTGTGCTGCCTGGTACCTGTAGCTCTCCTGCTCAGTCCCTGTCTGTGTCACCTGATTCCTGCTGGTGTTGCCCGCTGGTGCTTTCCTGTGCCACTGGTGCCCATGGGTGTGGGGTAGGACGTTGGGCCCGTGGGTGGGGAGTGCTTTCTGGACCACCCATGCCAGAGGGGCTCCTGGTTGTTCCCAGCTGACGTGGCTGCTGGGGCTAGAGGCCCTTTCCAGGGCTGCTTGCTGGTGCTCAGCGGGTGTCAGTAGACCCCAGGACTATGGGTGGAGACTCCGCCAGACCACCCAATGCTGCAGAGGCTCCTGGCTGACCTCTGCTGGCACCATGGACAGAGCAGAAAAGTATTCAAGAAAGGTTGGGCTGCCTTCTGCTGCTTGGTGGGGTTGAGTAAGCTGGAGGTCTGGGACTGGGCTGCTTTCTGCCCCCAGGCTGGGGTGGGAGCACTGGGATGCTGCCCTTCCTCAAGTCCTCGGGTCCCCTCCACAATCTGGTCTCCCCCTCCCACCTGTCAGACGCTTCCTCTGACTGTCACCTCATGGGAAGGAGCAGGGAGGAAGGAGTCTGTGCCTCCTCCTCAGAATCAGAAGTTGTTAAATCTTAACAGTGTCGTAGGAGGAAAAGAAGTTTTAAATTTTGATGAAATCCAAATAATCAACTTTTTAAAAAGCCTTTAATAACTCTCTGTCTCCTGTGCAGGGGTTGTCAAACTTTTCTTAAAGGGTTAGATAGTGAATATATATATATATATATTTATATTTTTTTTTTTTTTTTTTATGAGACAGAGTCTCACTCTGTTGCCCAGGCTGGAGTGCAGTGGCCGGATCTCAGCTCACTGCAAGCTCCGCCTCCCGGGTTCACACCATTCTCCTGCCTCAGCCTCCCGAGTAGCTGGGACTACAGGCGCCCACCACCGCGCCCAGCTAGGTTTTTTTTTGTATTTTTAGTAGAAACGGGGTTTCACCGGGTTAGCCAGGATGGTCTTGATCTCCTGACCTCGTGATCCGCCTGTCTCAGCCTCCCAAAGTGCTGGGATTACAGGCTTGAGCCACCGTGCCCGGCCCAGATAGTGAATATTTTAAGCTTTGCGGGCCATGTGATCTTGGCTGGAAGTGTTTGAGTGCCGTGGTAGCGTGAACGCAACCATATACAGTATGCAAATGAGTGGATGTAGCTGCATGAAAGCCACTATAGACAGTATGCAAATGGATGGGCATAGCTGTGTCACAGTAAAACTTTATTCAGATAAACAAGCCATGGACTGGGTGTGGTGGCTCATGCCTATAATCCCAGCACTTTGGGAGGCCAAGGTGGGCAGATCACCTGAGGTCAGGAGTTTAAGACCAGCCTGACCAACATGGTGAAACCCCGTCTCTTCTAAAAATACTGAAAACATTAGCCGGGCATGGTGGATCCCAGCTACTCAGGAGGCTGAGGCAGGAGAATTGCTTGAACCCAGGAGGCAGAGGTTGCAGTGAGCCGAGATTGGGCCGCTGCACCCTAGCCTGGGCAAGAGAGAGGCTCCATCTCAAAAAAAAAAAAAAAAAAAGCTATGGGTTGGATCTGGCCCAGGGGCTGTGGTTTGCTGACCCCTTGTCTGTAGGATAAAGCAGGGTGTGGCAGTCGATACCCCCATGATTGGACCCCTGCAGTCTCTGTGGCTCTACCCAATTGCATGCTGACCTGAAGTCCTTCGTGCATTAGGCTGTGGACCATGTGCCTGGAACAGACTGTCTCCCTCTCCCCAGCCTTTCTGTGGACCACGGGCCTGGGACACGCTGTCTCCCTCTCTCCAGCCTCCTTCTGGAGAGAATGTGACTCACACTTTAAGATTCATCCTAAAGATCAGGCCACTATCAACCTTTTTGACCCCTCTGAAGTTGACACTCCCTCCACACGTGTACTGCAGTGTCTGTAATATTTCACTGTCATCGTTTATTATATTTTTACCATGATAGAGACCGTGGACCTCTTGGGAACCATGTCTCTCTCCCGGTGTTACACCTAACTTATCATAGCACTGACTGAGGAAGTGCTGACCTTGTGTTCCGTTCAGACTTAGTTAAAAAGAAAATGCATGTCGGGTGACTGGAGGAGGACAGATTCTTAAGCAAGTGGAACTTGGCCCGGTGGCATTGCCTAAAGCTGTCACCCTTCCTGGGCTTCTGCATCTCATGCTCATCTCACAGGTTCCTGCCCCTCTCACCTCACTGGCCTAGGAGATGAGTGGCCTCCATCCTTTACAACCATGCACAGCACGGCAATTCCCCACAGAGACCGTCCTTTCCCCTCGATCCTAACACAAAGCATAGGCAGTTTTCCCTGACTCAGTATGTCTTCTGCATAGGGTGTTAGGGGCGAGTTATCTCCTCAGTAAATTTCTCTATATCTTGATAAAAAGGTTAATATACAAAAGCAGCAACCACCATTTTTCAGCTTATACATTGTCAGTAGCCTCTCTTCCACCACATAACCTCACACTTAGAGGCATTACATTCCCATGGCACATCCTAGGCACAGTCTGTCTAGCCTTAGGAAGCTAACGTCGTCTTAACCTCGCGGCCACAGCCACCAGCTGTGAAGACCAGGGCCGCAGGAAGCTGAAGTGTGGCGAGTGGGTTGCTATGGCAGTTATCAGCACTTGCAAATATCACAGGGCGGAAATTGCTTCGCTCAGCAGTGTCCGTTTTTAATCTGCACATTAGTCCTTTCTGCAAATCAGTGCCTGGTAGGAAACTGATCTGCTGTTAGATTGAGTGGCTCCAGAGTCCTTCTTTGTGGAGGGGGAGAGATAAGGGAGAGGGACAGTTCCCAACAGTCTCTGCCTCTTCTGCCACCATGGATTCCGCTGACAGGAGAGGCCTTCTCGCCACTCATGAGCCTGTGCGCCCTGGATAGGCTGGGACGAGAGCTGCTGGGCGGCACACACAGAGGACACAGGCCACTTGATCATGGTTGGCTTTGTCTTGAGGCTCCCTTCCTGGGGCTGCTTCCCTCCTGATTCGTCCTCAGACAGGTGGTCCCCTCCTGACTTCGCTCCATCACACACAAACATGCACACATGTGAGCACACACAGACGAGCACACACATGAGGACACACACATGCACATGCATGCACCACACAAAATGCACATACGTACACATGCACCACACAGCACACCCATGTGAGCATGCACATATGAGCACACACCACATACATGCCTGTGAGCATGCACAGAGGTGTCCACACACCACACACATGCACACGTGTGAGCACACACATGTGCACACACATGACAGGCACCCTTGGCCCTGCTCTCTGCTCCAGCTGCAGAAGCCCCTGCGCCTGCTTTTCCTTCTCAGGGACAGTAATAATGGTCATTTTCTTTTCCTTTTCTTCTTAAACATCTCATTATAGAAATGTTCAAACACCTGCAAAGTAGAACAGACTGAGCCCCAATGCCGTCATCTCTGAGCTGTCTCCTTTGATCTGGTCCCCGCCCGCCCTCCTACATCCCACGCTGATTCCTTTGAGGCAAACATCGGATGACATCTGGGCATTGGATTCTGAAACGTGAGTGTGAAGGAGATGGGGCATGTGGCTGCTAAGTCTGCTCAGGAATTGTAGCCTTCGGGGAACCGATCACTATTTTGAAATGTCAGAACATGTGGACAGGGAAGAACTTAGTGGAAGTTTTGCTGTGACGAGGGCGCGTCCTCAGGAAGAGGCTTGTGCGGCATCATCCTCAGCTTCTCATGAGGTGGTGTTGGTCGCGTGGTTCTTGGCTATTCCATAAAATCTTAGGGTCTTGTGACGTGTTGGTTGTTTTTTCATATGTATGACTAAGCCTAGCACGCCAGGCCCCTGGGACGCTGATTTACAGGCTGTGTCCTCCCAGTGACAGCGCCCAGCTCCTGTTTCCTCCATCCTGCAGTGAGAGCTCTCGACAACACAGAGCTCACTGCACACAGCGGCAGAGGGAGCGGCTCCCCTCCCGCCTCTCGGGCTCTCCTCGCCTGTTTCCTGCACCAGAGAGTGAGCTACGGGGCGGCCTGGCCTTGTCCTCTTGTTCCCTTAGCCGCTGGCACAGTGCCTCGTAGGCAGTAGGTGCTTAATAGATGTTCAACTAAACTCCTTTCAAGCTACATAAAGTACCCGTATTTGGCATCGTGAAACTGCATGAGCGATTTGGCTTGTGTTCGTTGAGTGAGAAAAAGCAGCTCCTGGGGCCTCTGGTGATCAGCTTCAGCCTTGGGCGTGTCTGCGCCTCCCTCTCCCGCCTGCCCCCACACCTGTGAGACCGTAGGTCATGCTTGGCCAGGCCTGGCAGGGAATTTCTGAATCTACTTTGCATTCTTTTGAGAAAATGATCTGGTGTGGAGTTAGCTGTCGAGGGAAGCCAGGAGGTTTGTGTGCGATGCTGGAGGGATCGCGAGGGCCGGGCAGTCCCAGGGTGATGTGGGGCCCTGAGTCCCAGGCCCTGAGCCCGTGGGCACGAGGGGCAGGTCGACTGGGAGCAGTTGCATTGCACCAGATGCTGCGATGCTTAGATGCCAACGTGCCCTCGAGCCCTGGCCCTGTTTAATTCCTCCTCCATCAGAGGGCACGGGGCAGGACGCAGCAGCTTCGACAGTGACTGGCTGTGTGCAGGGGCCTCAAGAACAGAACATGTCGCTGGAACAGCGTGCAGAACCAGCCAGGGCACGGCACACCTATAGAACCGCACAGGATCCACTCGCAGGCTGGGACACATGCTTGCTCTGGTGCTGACTTTGTGTCCAGGCACAGAATTGAGCCCATTCGCAACCCAGTGAGTGGGTCTCTGTTGTGTTCACCTGAATAATTTGAAATGAAGCACAGGTGGAGGTAGCGTCCCGGGTCTCACCAGTCACAGGTGCGCATGAACACAGGGCCTGGGCTCCACCTGCCGTCCTCAGCGGCCCACGCACACAGGAGGTGTTCAGAGTGTGACGACAGCCAGGGTTTGTTTGTTTGTTTGTTTTATTGAGACACAAGGTCTCAAGGTCTCACTCTGTTGCCCAGGCTGGAGTGCAGAAGCATGATCACAGCTCACTGCAGCTTCAGCCTCCCAGGCCCAAGCGATCCTCCCATCTCAGCCTCCTGAGTAGCTGAGACCACAGGCGTGCTACCACCACACCTGGTTAATTTTTGTATTTTTGTTTTGTGGAGACAGGATCTTGCTATATTGGCCAGGCTGGCCTCAAACTCCTGGCCTCAAGTGATCCTCCCACCTTGGCCACCCAAAGTGTTGAGATTGCAGGTAAGAGCCACCACCCCAGGCCCTGATAGTTTTGATATTGGCTAAATACTGAAAGGATAAAAAGCTCCTACCGAGTTGACCATGAGACTGTCTCCTTCACTGTCCAGAGAGGAGTGCTGGGGCCCGCAATGCTCAGGGGCATTGGATGAGAACGTGGATAGTCACTTTCCCTGTGCTTGACTTCTCAAGCAACCATCTCATACCGCAGGGATAGAGCTGTGGGCTCGTGGTCTGTGGAGAAGCCACGTCCTCAGGACAGAGATGGGTGTATGTAGTCTATGGAGAGACCACATCCTCAGGACAGAGCTGTGTGCTCCTGGTCTACAAACAGGCCATGCTCTCAAGACAGAGCTGTGTGCACGTGGTCTGTGTACGGGTCATGTCCTCAGGACAGAGCTGTGTATACGTGGTCTATAAGGGGCCACATCCTCAGGACAGAGATGGGTGTGTGTGGTCTAGGGAGGGGCCACATCCTCAGGACAGAGCTGTGTGCACGTGGTCTATGGAGGGGCCACGTCCTCAGGACAGAGATGGGTGTATGTGGTCGATGGAGGGGCCACGTCCTCAGGACAGAGCTGTGTGCTTGTGGTCCTCTCCTTACCATTCTGTACTCCAGCCCCCTGATTCCACACAGCATCCCCTTCCCATCACTCCATACCAAGCCCACTTCTTGACAGAGCCAAATGTTCCATCCATGAAGATTCATGAGGTCACTTCGTTTGGTGCATGAGGCACATTCTCCTGTGGTCCTGACCTCTGAGCAGTGGGAACACCTTTCCATGTGGAGGTTCTCCGCGACCTCAGTTTTGGGTTTCGTCAAGCGATGTGTAATGCTCACAGGCCTGCGGATGGCGGCTGCTCTGGGGTCCTCTGTATTTGTGCTACTGATTGTCCTCGGTCTCCTCCCAGCGTCGTCTCTGTTGATGAAAGGCTTTCTTTTGGGAAAGCTGGCCCTGTAAGGGCAGTGGTTTCCTGAAACCCTTCAGGGAGAGTGCATTTCTGTCATGGAGTTTAACTCAACTAATGGGACCGGATTTAATAGATTCAAAGCGGATGAAGGTGTGTCAGTCACAGAGTGGTGTGTCAATCACAGAGCATAAGGACCACTGCTGTGGCCACTTTGTCCTTTAACCCTGTGCACACCTATCGGATTTTGAGAATCAGAGTGGATGGCGGTTACTTTCTGTGGGAACATGCACTTAGCTGAAACCCCTTACTAAGACGATCTAACATCAACTTCAGGTTTCATGCTTTAAAAATATTCTCAACAAGAGGGAAAAATGACATAGGAGACTTGGCTGTCTGGGGTGGGGCAGGCTTGAAGAAAGACTGGGCAGGTGTGTGGAGCCGTTATGTTTGGAGGGTTACCAAGAAGCAGACCCCCCATTGCCAAGAAGCCGTTATGTTTGGACGGTTACCAAGAAGCAGACCCCCCATTGCCAAGAATGAGGGCCTTTCCAGGCAGGAGGGGCTGCTCTGTGAGTGACAGCGAGGACCAAGCCCAGGAGCCACTTCTGGGGCCCACAAAGAGATGAGGCTGGAGACCTTTCTGTCCCTGGGCCATGAAACCATCCCTCCCGACATTCTGATTCTCCATGCTCAGTGGCCCTGGCCAGGGACCGCTGACCCACCTTGCAACTCTGACGCCTTTGAGGTTCGTCTTGAACCCTCTTTACACCTGCAATTCTTTTTCATTCTCTGCCTATAACCCTGACCCCTTGTTTTACCGTCTATAGGGTAAAGGCCCAAGAAATGAGATGCTCTTTAGGGGGCTGACATCCCACCCAGAGGAACAGCCCCCACCTGCAGATGAGGGGAAGGCATCAGAATCTCCTGGGGTATTTTCAGAGCCCCCCCCCCCCCCCCCCTGCCCCCACCCTGGGCCCCCCCCCACACCCTCCCTTGAGTGGAGAACCCGGGGGGAAAACAGAACAAAAAAAAAAAAAAAAAAAAAAAAAGAAAATGCAGGCACCCACAGCTTGGCCTGAGGGCGGTAGGGTGGGACTAGAGTCGTGGGGTGGACAGAGCAACACCTCCAAATGCAGGCACCCACGGCCTGGCCTGAAGGGAGGTAGGGTGGGACTGGAGACGAGGGGTGGGTGAAGGCAACACCTCCAAACAAGACGTCTTATCCCAGCCCCTCTGGCTGCAGCGTTGGAGCCCTGCGCTCAGCATGGCTGTAATTTTAGTCTATTTCCTGGGTGACAGTGAGAAATTAAAGTCTCTTCAGCCAGCACAGGGATGTCCCTTTCTGGGCCTGCCGTGCCCACAGTTAAGTCTCTGGAAAGCAGCAAAATGTGTCACGGAGAAAACACTCTACCGGATTCTGGGGCGCTCAGTCCACACAGACTGACGTGGAGCTGCGGTGCGAACCCCTGAGGTGTTTAGGAATCCCTTCCACCCCAGTTCCCACCTGGCTTAGTATTCTACAGGAAATTACCAGCGACATCCATGCTCCGTGTGTTATGGCAAATCTGGGAGAGGACTCAGAACATCTCAGATTTCATAACCCTTCAACCCCTCAAGCCTCCATCGGCAGCCCTGGGAAGTAGGAGGCTAAGTCTGCGTTCACACACTGGTGAGAAAACCAAGGCGCAAAGTCCCGTACGCAGTGATTAGTTCAATGAGAAGCGGGCTTAAGGCTTGAAGGGAGCCCTTTTCACTTCCAGCCCCGTGCTATTAGAACAAGTTCATTTACAATAAAATTTGTAAGGCTAATGTTGGGCTAGTAACTGCTGCTCAGGCAGAGGCCACTAGTTAATATAACTGTTGTAAAAAGGAAAAGGTTTTGTTTGTTTGTTTTGAGATGGGGTCTCACTCTGTCACCAGGCTGGAGTGCAGAGGCCGGATCTTGGCTCACTGCAGCCTCTGCCTCCGGGGTTCAAACGATTCCTCTGCCTCAGCCTCGAGTAGCTGGGATTACAGGTGCATGCCACCGTGCCGGGCTAATTTTTTGTATTTTAGTATAGATTGGTTTCACCATGTTGGTCAGGCTGGTCTTGATCTCCTGACCTCGTGATCCGCCTGCCTCTGCCTCCCAAAGTGCTGGGATTCCAGGCATGAGCCACCACACCCAGCCAGGAAAAGGTTTTAGAGCCAATTGTGTCCCTTCTTTGGGGTGGGTGGACACGTTATATAGTCTTGAGACCCCCCAGAACTTTGCTTGATGAAAAAGGCCCAACAACCCAGGAAAGAACAATTTTACTTAATATTTTTATTCACTTAACAGAAACATTCACTTATCAGATATCACTGAAGTGCAATTTACAGAACTTAAAGGCAAATTAACATATGTAAATTCATATTTTAAGGTTTTGGATTTTTTTTTTACAAATATTACAAATGTACATCCATTGATACAATATTGCCATTCAATCATGCTTTTTTATGTACATACCTTCAATTAGAATTACTATGTATTAAGTTCATTTTGCTTACAAAATGCTGAAAACTAATGGGGTGCGCTGGGAGAGATTTTTTTTACCGATGCATAAACTGCAGAGAGATAGAAATCTCAGGCCTGTGTGAAAAGAGGCCCTGGGACCCAGGTGATCTCGCCTTGGTGTTTAGGGGTTACTCATCCCTCCAACCTTGGCTTTAGGATGATGAGTTGGGAAATAAAGTGTTCCTCTCACCAGGGTTTGATCTGCCTACGGTTCCCGCAGGGGTGATATAGTTTCGTGAGCATCTCTAGAGGTCAGTGCGGTGGCTCATGCCTGTAATCCCAGCACTCTGGGAGGCCAAGGTGGGCAGATCACTTGAGGCCAGGAGTTCGAGACCAGCCTGGGCAACATGGCGAGACCCCATCTCTACCAAAAATACAAAATTAGCCAGTCTCATAAGCTGGTCTCAAAAAAGTAAACAGATCTCTAGAGGTGTGGCCACTAATGTTCCTTCTGGTGGGAGGTCAGATCACGTGGACACATTTAGGAGAGTCCAAAAATGCCTGCAGTGACTCCCTGTGCACAAGGCGTCAGGAACCTAGCAGGGCTTCCCTAGCCTTGAGCATGAACCTGCTGCCTAGGAACCCGGCGAGGCTCCCCCAGCCCTGCTGCATGGACCTGCCACATAGGAACCCAACGGGGCTCCCCCAGCCCCAGCATGAACCTGCTGCGTGGATCCCTCGGTGGGGATGGTGCCTAAGACGACCTCCTCCCGGGTGGGGGTCATGGCAGCAGAACAAAGGAGCCAGGAGCTTTGGGACAGGGACTAACAAGACAGCAAGTAAAGGAAGAGGCAGGGAGGAGAGCAAGGGGCAAGAACGGAAGTGAAGTGGCTGAGGGGAGAGTGAGCGGAAGGTGGTGCCAGCCGCCTCTCAGGCTTCCCCGAAACGGCCTGAGAAGGAAGCTCCCTCTGTCTTCACCACATCTCTGGTCCCCTGTGGCCTCTGCTCCTGCCTCCTCACTTCCCCACCGTCCTTCCTTCACTTTCTCAGATTCAAAATTTGGGAGAAGTTTGACAGGGGCCACCAGCAGCCCAGCGCTGCCAGAAACAGCCCTGCTCATGCAGTGGTGAGGCCCGTGCCGCGTCCTCCAGCTGCCTGCCTAGCCCCACACGGTGGCAAAATACCAAAAGACCCTAAAATACCAGCGAGACGGGGTTGGTCTGTCCCTGCTAAGAGCTGCCTGGGGGTGCTACGACCTCGCCTGCAACACAGAGCTTCTAAATTTCCACCTCCAACTGCGAGCTCTGCAAAAACTGTAGGCGAGGACAGGCTTTGGAGGTGTGTGGGACAGCGGCTCCCTGATGTGGACGAGGGGCCTCTGCAGCCTCCCTGAGGGCCGCGGGAAGCCCACAGAGCCTCGCCGGGTTCTGTCGGGCGTTACAAGAGGCGGCCTCAGCGATCCAACAGCAGTACATAAAAAGGCTCTCAGCTTCCCTTTGGTCTCCGTTAGAAATTGATACTTATTGTATTTTGGGCCAATTAGTCAGATTGTTTTATTAGAATGGCTTCTTAAAAAAGGGCATATAAGTTTCCCTAAATTAAAAATGTCTACTTCATGTGCGTCTCAAATGTTTTTAATTGTTTTAAACAATATACTATAGACACATCTTGAAATTTATCATCTAAAAATAGGATTTCATCAAAATACTCTAACTGTTCTGGGCATTGATGTCCTCTGTATTTACTGTTTATGGCTCTCCAGATGTGGTAAACACTATATCAAAAAAAAAGCATGTGACTTTGTTGATAAGAAAAGCTCCCTGTGAAAACAAAATGAGGTGGAGAAATATGAGCTGTGTGTTTCTTTGAAAAGTGGAGAAATAGGAGCTGTGTGTTTCTTTGAAAAGGAACCCAGCTTGACATTTCTGAGGAACAGGACTCATCACAAATCAGCATGGTGTGACAGATATATACAGATGTAAAGAGAATCGCAGGAATGGAAAGGAAACAATAGCTATCGACCCGCACATCCTTTCCTCAGCAAAAACAAAACCCACAGAAACCCTAACTCCATCCCTTGACATCACACACGGCTGCGAAACCGGGGCTGGAGGTGGACGGCAGAGCCTGCCTGGCTGCGTAGCTGTTCCCTGCGCTCAGTCCTGCAAAAAGGCCGGAAACCACCAGACACTGATTTTTTGACTAAGAACCAGACATTGCTGATCTTCCCGATGGGAAAGCAGTGTGTGTTTTGGAGGCAGATAAAGGTGGCGATGGTTTTATGAGGACTTTTATGGGGGCCTAAGCAGGCATGAATATAGACCACAGAAAATCTGAAGCAAGGGGCTTGGTGGTGTCAGGTGGTGGGAAGTGTGGAGGAGCCGGGCCGTGATTTTGAGGTGGACTTGGAGGGGCCGGCCTGACTTCATCAGCCCCATTGTGTTGTGCCCAGCGTATTTTCAGGGTGACAGAAAGTGACCCGTCCCCTACTTGTGTCTTGCCCCCTCACTTGGAGGGGGGTGCGTGGCCACTCTTAAGACCAATGCAGCGGTCAAAACTGCAGGGCAGACCTGGCCTAAGAGTGGTGCTGGGATGTTCTGACCTGCACCCGAGGGCAAAATCCTCAGGCGTCAACACCAGACCTTCTATCTCTGCAGTCCCCTCCTCCAGGCCCATCTGGGACTATGGGAATCCTGGGACCTGGCCCCTCCAGGCACACCTGCGGCTGTGGGAATCCTGGGACCTGGGTCTTCCAGGCACACCTGGGGCTGTAGGAATCCTGGGACCCAGCTTTTCCAGAAACTCTTGGGGCTGTGG